>NC_137630.1:23399145-23459145 GCF_963383615.2 Lipophrys pholis
CCCCAGAAGCAAAGTATATTTACTCAAATGCTGCACTCAATGGTGACTTTAAGTGGTTCATCCATCAAAATGAACATTTCCTGTTATGTATGTTTGACTCCATCACATTTTGTCAATAAATAAGAACTCAACCGAGAATAGGCCATGCATCTTCAAGGTGTTGATGGATGACCCCCCTTACAGAGCTTTAACCGCATTGTGCCCCTTTGTAGACCTTACAAATCTCAGGCTGCACTTGTTTTTACTCATGCCAAATATCCCCCCCCTCCCCCTTTTTTTTTTATAATTCAATTGGACAGGTTTCTGGTGTTTTTCACGGCAACATAATTGTTGAAGGCTTTTTGGGATCCATAGCCAATTATAAACAAAGGTGGATGCCTTATATAGTCAAGCATTGTGGTCACTGCTACAATTGCAGTTTTGTTAAAAAAAATTTTTTTTTTAGCATTCTGACTTCATTTCAATTACAATACGCTTATTTATGGGAATGTATGTTTTAATTAAATCATCATCAGTCTTACGCTCCACATGTGTATCGTTATCGTGATTATTTCCTTCCCAAAAATTAATATGAAATATAATGCTGGGGAAAAAGGCTTCCCCTACACATTCAAAACCAACGAGATAGACCCAATGACGTTTGAATGCAAAATGTTTTAAATAGCTACTCAAAGTAAATGATTGAAAATGTTTTCTCTGAAAGAAACAAATTAGGCCCGGGTACAGACAATCTATGACAGTATTGCATCATAAGCATGTGGCCATTCATAAAATATAATGTAATGATTTGACTACAGTACTCTTAAAATTGTATTTAAACCACTTACACTCTGACAATTGCTCACATATTATTCTTGTATTGTTATGGCTACATATCACTCTTAAAGTATATGAGATTTCCTCTCCAGGTTAAAAGTCAGTGCACATTTGCAAGGTGTGTCCAATCATAATATTCAGGAATGTGTGTGGGCCTGTTAGCGCCTTGCTGGCGGAAAAGCAGCTGTCCTTTTCTGCTTATATATATATTTAATCCACATTAGCGAGATGTGTAGTTCTCAGTAATGAGATCCTCTATCTGAGCTTGCTGCTACTTGTCTGAAGGTGTGTCTACTGTATGTATGTGTTTCTTTTTTGTGTGTGGGTTCAGTTGGATGGTTGGGGGTATAATAGGCTGTGGTTTGAGTCTGCAAGAAACCAAATATATACTGTTTCTGTTAAGCATGTGGAAGGGATTTTTTAAAATATAATTCTGATGACGGTTGTGTGTAATGACAATTCTAGCCAACATGTGTTTTGAGGCTCTGTGAGACGTTGCTTGTTCTTTTCCTCGCAGTTTAGTTTACTGAATTAGACAGTTATTGGCTAATTACAGCTGTTTTAAGCGCCAAACATTACAATGATATTAAATAAACATGACACACCAAGGAAATTGCTTATATTGCTTTATCAACCATCTTTCAAACTCAGTCTTTGTCCCTTTCTGCCACACGTCGTAGTTGTGTCACTTTGTTGTTAAGACAGAGAAATGTGCTTAGATTCTGAAACTATTAGGTCATCCAGAGTCCCCACCTTTTAGAATTGCTGGCAGGCATGCTGTGTGTGTGTTTGCAGAGGCACTGTGGTCTCTCTTCCACAGTGTGAAGGCCTGGTCAGAGTGTGTGGGAGCCAGGATCTAAAGAGAAAAGGTCTGTGGCTCTGACCTGACCCTGAATATTTCCTAATGTGCAGCTTTAGCAAAGGTCCCCTTTTCCCCTGACTGGTTTTGACAAGCTACTTCCGAGGTAATGGCTCTTAATTTCGGAGTAATTGCTATCTCTTAGCGATGAGGAACAACCCCTCACCCAGGCTGGAAAAAAAAAAAAAAAACTTAATATGTCTAAGACCACAGGTTGCCGGGGTCCTTTTTCTTCTGTTCCAGAAAGCCAGAGACCCCCGCTGTTCTTTTTGCCCAGGAGAGATTTGTGTCGAGTGTGAGGCCCTAACCTGAGGAGACAGAGTGCAACGAGTCATGTGCTTGTCTTGGGATGAGTGTTTGTGCTGGGCAGGAGGGTGGAACACGGGGGAAGTTGGGGGCTACAGGGTCAGAGGAAAAAGGGTTGAGGGGGGGGGGGAGAGACACCCGCTGCAGGTGAGGGGGATTAGCTGCTGCTGGAGGCCCAAAGAAACTAAATACAGATCTGTCAACCTAATCCTCACAAATAGAAAACAGAGCTGCCCTCCCTTCACAATCCACATAGTTCAGCACATCCACCTCCTGCCCCCCCCCCCACTTTCTACCTCGGGCTCTCCTGCTCTTCTGTTTCTCATCAGCTTTTGGCTGTTGCCAGTCTGGCTCTGCCGCCTGCTCTCTAATGGCTCCTTCAAACCAGCATCCCCTAAAGAGGAGCTGACTGATCACCCAGGGTCCTCTCTGACTGACAGGCCAACATGGCCTTACCGAGTGATGAGAGCAAGAGTCAAAGGGGCAAGGCCTCTTGCTACACAGACAGGAATCTAAATGGGACCTCTGCCTCGAGCTGTGTGAAACCGGGTAGTCCTTTATCAGGCCCACACACCGTAGTAATGGATGCTGATAATTATGCGGCGTGGTGAGGAGACCAGTTCAGTGTCAAGCCCAGACTAACAGAGTGCATGAGTGATAACATCCTGCAATGGATAAGAACTACTAAGCTGGGCATTACGGAAAGCTTAGTTCGAATGTTATCTCGGAGGGTCAGTCACACCAACTATAACTGATGGGTCTGGTTGGACTACCGGTCATAAATCTAATACAAGCTATGCTGAGATTCCTAACTACCAGATCTGCTTGCAGACCATTACAGTGGCGACAGTGCATGTAACATTAAAGGCATTAGCAAATAGTGCAAATGCAGGATTCAGCTTTTCAAATATGAAAAGCACCTATTTCTTACCATAAAATCCATATAGATTAATTGAACTATGGTATAAACATGCTTCTTCTGTCATACCAAACCATAGCAACAATATGTGCAAAGATTTAGCATTCATGCATCAACTTCTCACTAACTTTTAGCTCTCTCTCTCTCTCTCTCTCTCTCTCTCTCTCTCTCTCTCTCTCTCTCTCTCTCTCTCTCTCTCTCTCTCTCTCTCTCTCTCTCTCTCTCCAGATTTTCAAAAGCGACATCAAACCAAAAACCTAAGTGGGCTAAACAAAGTGAACTATTTTAAAGCTGTTTCATATGCCCACCCCCTCTCTCTTTTCTTCTGCCTGTCTCACAGCTGTGTCTCATATGTTCATGAGGCCCCTGGAAGTGTGAGACACCAGAAGGGGAACATTTGAAAAAGCTCAGCTTCACCTGGTTTGGCTGTTTTAACAGGCCGTCGGTTTGTGCAGTGCACACAGTGGGGTTACGTCAAAAAACTTAGATGAGAGAAGACAGGACAGGCCAACAGGGAGGGGAGAGAGGAAAAAATGTGCCTCCACCCTCTCATGTCCTTGCACCTCGACCCCACACTGCTTCATCCGAGGGTCAGTTTACCCAGGAAAAAAAACGTTTTACTGTATCGACTGTGGGTCTGCTTGCTCGAACCCCCCTTCACCGAACCTTATCCGACTCCCTGGATGCACAGGTCTTCAAAGGACTGCTGCCTGCTGCTTTTTGAAGCAACACATGAAATAAATATTAATTTGACCTCTGACTGCATGCTTTGAGCGCCTAAATGGAATTAACCAGGCAGATGGAAAAAGACCAACTCCTTCTATAAAAGAAAAGAAAGAAAAAGAGAAGAAAGAAAACTAAGAAGAGATGAAACTGTTACTGAGGTGTGAATGGTTTCCAACGATGTTTGGCTGCGCGGCTGTGTGATCTTCTTTGCAGCATCATGCTCCAACCTGTCGGAATGAGTGCGGAGGTGTGCATTTGTCTTGGATCACCAAGGGACTGAGTGCATGTGCGTGTGCTCAAACACTCTAGGTCAAAGGTAAGTTTGACCCTAATGATTTCAAAACTACTCAAATGCGAAACAAATAGAACAAATAAAGTACACGTAAGCTGAGGTGTACACTATAGTGGTGTTCAACTAGTAAAAGTGCATCCATGTTTTTCAACTAGATTAACAGTTTGTTTTTTATTTAATTCTATGTAATGGTACAGGTTTTGACAGTGTATAGTAAGGCTTGTCTTGGCTGTGCATTTTAAAAACAACATTCATCTGAATGTTACATACCTGAGAAAAAATGCCACTATACTTTTGGAATTTCTTTCAAGTGTGTCATTGACAGAAAGTTCAAACACTGTTTGTTCTGCCTTTCTGCTTTAGTTCCCCTTGTCAAAGGCCCCTCAGTGCAGCTCACCCAGCCTGGCCTCAGCCTGTGCCCACTGTTTACTGGGACCGTCACCAGGTCCATGGAGGCCCAAACAAAGGGGGGTCTGTTTCTATTGTCCTGACCAGGATTGTCAGCCCCTCTCTGGGCACAAACTGCACAGAGGGCTGGGGGATGCTGGAGGAGCGATGGGGAGGATTTGACCTCATCAGGCTTAAAGCAAGGGTAGGAGAGTAAGTAACTGAGACAATGAAGGAGGAGGAAAAGAAAGTGAGAAAGAAAGAACGGAAGATGTATAGTTACAACCAGAGACCCTTTCAAGCCCCCCTGTCAGGAACTGCTGTAACGTAAACACCTGCGGCCATTAGCTGATTCTATCTGAGGCACCGGATAGAGATGTTTATACATTACAGGTTACTACTGAAAGGCAAGTTAAAAGCAAAATGGGGATTTGGCATACACAATGGTATACACAATGAGTAGTGGCAGGCTATGTATTATTTCATGCTTAAGGCCAGGTGGAACTGTCATCACACACACAAAAAAAAAAAAAAAGGAGTGGAACGCCTTTGAAATTACAAATAAGCACAATAAATAGACAGGAAGGTGAGCTGAGTAAAACCCAAGACACACTCTGCCTCCTTTCCTCCCTTCTTCTGTTTGCAATCATAGCTTAAGCCGTCTGGCAGCCCTCTCTTGCTGTGCCATTGAAGTCTAATTTTATTGTCATAAAAATCACCTGGCAAAAGGAGCCTGTAAACATCTCCACAACAGAGCCTTTAAAAGGCCACTCTGTGAGCAATGAGCACCGTGTAAGATAAAGCAGTCGTTGGAGGCCATCTGAAATCCCCCTCGCTTGTGTCAGCGAGAGCAGAGCGCATAAGAGGGTCAGCAGCGTTCCATTAAAGTGTGGCGTTTAAGAGGTGCTGGTGCCAGGGGGGCAGATGGAGGAATGGAGCAGCTGCAAAACATCTGCAACCCTCCCTTCCAGTCTGTGCTCTGTCTGTGCACCACTGCCTTTTGTCACTAACTTCCTGTTATAGCGCTGGAGATAGAAAGCTGGGATAACTTCAGAAATGCCAGGCGAAATAGCGGTCGTGGGGCTGCCTGACATCAAAAGACAACTGAGGTTAGAGTCTCACAACCACATGGACCGAGGTATTCAGAGTGCACCTGCAGATCACTGAGAAACTATTTTAGTGGAGGCAGTGCATCTGCATGTTGCAACATCACCCAGATTCTGTAGTGTTGGAGCTCCTAAAAGCAAATAATTACTCCTATTAGAGGTGTATTTTCCACCCACACTGTTGCCACTGCCTACATGTCTGTTATAAGTAAATTCACACAAGCCTGCAGGTCGCAGTAATTGTGGGAAAGAATGAAAAAAAAAAGGGTTCTGTTTTATTTGAAACGAAGCATCTTACGAGTCTCTCCCTAATCCGTCATGTGTTTGCACACGTAGCCTCAAGTCTTTCTCCAAAGTGGCAACAAAGCAGAACTACCTCTCTCTCTCTCTCTCTTTCTCTCTCTCTCTCTCTCTCTCTCTCTCTCTCTCTCTCTCTCTCTCTCTCTCTCTCTCTCTCTCTCTTCCCTGCTCCTCCCAGCTCAGCACATTGCGCCTCCTCGTAACTTGTCCGTGTCTGTTCTGTCCCGTTGAAACGCAGCCTTCACTCTGCGCTCCAGTTGGTGGCTTGTGATCACAGGTTGAGTGTGAGAACAGAGATCCACGCGGACGCGCTCAATTAAAAAAAAAAAAAGAAAAGAAAAAAGAAAGGACTTTTAGGTTGATTTGATGTTTCATTGGGAGCACTCCCCTCAACATGAGGGTCCGTGACTGATTTTTAGAGATACAGACTGCGTGCAACTCAAAGTTTGTTATCCATTCCTTTGAGTTTCGCTGAACATTACGGGGCGCAATTACGCACGGTGAGCTCCATGGCACCGATTCTGGATAGACGGGCGCCCGCTCTGCTCTTGGTCTGGAGCTATTGCGTCCTTGCGGATACTGCCTTCACGAACTTTACTTTGGACAATGAGTTCCACTCCAGTTTCATCCACCGCCGGCTGAAGAGTCAGGAGCGCAGGGAGATGCAGCGGGAGATCCTGTCGATCTTGGGGCTGCCGCACCGACCGCGACCCCACCTCCACGGAAAGCACAATGCTGCTCCGATGTTTATGTTGGACTTGTACAACGCTATGTCCACAGAAGGGGACGAGGACAGATATTCATACCCCTACAAGCCCGTCTTCACCACACAGGGTCCCCCGATAGCCAGCCTGCAAGACAACAACTTCTTGAACGATGCAGACATGGTCATGAGCTTTGTGAATTTAGGTAGGCGCTTTATTCTTTCAAACTTTCCGTGACCAACAACAAAAAATGTATACAATGAATATACATTTAGAAAAAAAAAAAAAAACATTACTCGTGCAAAAAATGGCATTTAATGTGATGGAAACAGTTCACAGGGTTTTTGTTGCGATGACGTTTTGACCTGTTTGCTTCATTGCTTCCTGAATAACTTGTCTTTATTCTTCACCTTGTGAAATTAATGGTGGCAGTCAATACTCTTTAAAGCTGAATGGTGATTTAGCAGAAGCACTTGGCTGTTTCACCCATATACTTTTCTGGTGTACACCTGCATGCACAATGATCATGCTTAGGCCTCCACACAACTAGGTACACTTATCCAGATAATTCCAGGAGTGTCAAATTCCAGTGTTCCCTTCTCCTAAACAGCTGTGCAACCAGTTAATGTTCAGGTGCTCAGGCTGTGGATGATGGTCCTGCAGAGCAGCTAGTATGTCAGCCCTGTGTTATCTCAAGAATGAGTAAGTCAACAGCAGAACGGGTTCAAAGTGCTCTAGGTCCTCCCTTCTCTCTAATCTAGAGACATCCCTATAGACACTCACACCACGAAGCAATTCCAGCCAGTGATGACCTGAACTTACTTTAATCGCATTCGGCAGTTTAAAAAAAATGACCTGTAATGTTGGAGGATGCACTTCGGTCCAATTGTTTTGTTGAATGTTATGCCCTCAACGCTTATCAAATCAGAATACTCATTGAAATCCAACAGGCGAGGACTGTTTTATTGCTGTCAGCCACAGTTAAAGGTTGTTAAGTGTGAATAATCACAACATTTGCAGGCTCTACGGATAGATAAGCACACCATCATAATTACATTTGCTTGACAAATTATGTAGTCACAGCAACAGTTCCACTTATGTTCTAGCTGAGTCACAGTAGCACATTAATTTGGCACGAGACAGACAAAACAATAAATCTAAGTCTGAGGAGATATTCTTCAAACTTTACGTTCAATCCTGGAGCGATCATTGTTGAGACTCTTGGCAAGTTAGAGGGAGGTGACACTGGTTCCTGAACTGCACTGTGTAATTACTGTGGGAGCTGCTGCATTGTGACTATTTTTGACAGACTGTGACACAGATGGATTTGACCACAGAGACTCGCAAAGTGAAGGGCCAAGGTTGCAGTAAACTAACAAGAAATGGAGCATTTGAGAGAAAAGGACCAGTGATTCAGTTAATCTTCTTCTTTTTTTTTTTCACAAGTATCATGCTCAAATCAGACAGAAAACTGAATGTGGGACATCAGCCAGTGAGAACGTTTTCATGTCATAGGAATCATGGAAAAGAAAGTCACGTTGCCTCCCTGCAAAACAAAACAAAAAACAAACTTGAGGCTAATGTAATTACTGATGGCATTTGCTCAGGTTGAGTCTTCTTCATGGCACACGGCTCGGTGTTTCCATGAATGTGGCTCATTTGGATATAATGTAGGCACATCTGCCACGTGTTGCATCTGTCAGTGGGACTCATTGTGACGTTTGCTCTTTAGTCTCATGTGATACCGCCAAACGTTTGTCTGAGCAGCTTGATTCAAACCAGCAGATAATATGCTGTTTCACTATCCTTCACATGAGAGAGAGAGAGAGAGAGAGAGACAGAGAGAGAGAGAGAGAGAGAGAGAGAGAGAGAGAGAGAACTTGATGGCTATCAAATGGATTGACTGTTTCCTCTGCAAATTCCTTCCTTCCCACATTTGCTCGTTGTGGTTTTTGTTTTCTTATTTAGGTTGTCTGAGTGCAAAATGAGTGTGGCTTTTATTTAAAAACTGTCTCTCAAAACCCTGCACGTCTCTATAACTACCAAGCCCAAGGTACATTAGTCAGACTTTGTACCCTGGTTACTGCTTCCTGAGGAGCATGTTTCCTTGAACTCACTTGTGCTTTTATTGAAGGCCAAATACTATAACAAGGATGGTCGTCAATTCACACCTCAATCCCCCCCCCAAAATAACACATTTCTGTGCATTGAGCCTTGCCTTGTTCGTGGTCAAACAGAATTATCTCCTCGTTACTGATTGCCACTTAAGCGGATCTGATGCACTTTGTTGTCAACTCGTGTGAGCGCTGCAGAGTCCTTCCCGGCCAGCGAGGGTGGGTGTGGATTTTGGGACTGACCCAGGCCAGGGACGTCCTCGTACTGAGTCACTTCACTTTAAAAGCCCAGCTGTGTAAATGTCTTACAGCATACATACAGAATGTACACATGCGACACAGGTCACCCAGCCACTGGGCGTGTGCCGGACACGTCGTGATAACACACCACTGACTTAACACACACGCACGCACGCACGCAGGCCCATTGCATGTGTCTCGAGGTGGCAACACAGCATAACATTATATTCTCCAGTAATAATTATTTATTGAGGTCCCTTTGGTTTCTGGCAGCATTAGCCCTCAGCCACTGTGAGTTAAGGCATTTCCTTCTTAACAAAACCACAGCTTTCGGAGCTTTTGGCGGCTACTCTGGCTGTTGCTGAGCCACGGTTGAGTTCAATTAATGCTAAGCTTTCACACACAGCCGTCAGCTATCCAGGAACATGCACGAGCATTCACAAGGCCCACGTGCGCCTTTCCCAGCAGCAGGGAAGGGCTGTGACTTGGACGTCTGCTATTTGCATCCTGGATGACTGAAAGAGCAGCAACATCATCACCTGTGCTTGTTTTTATGTGTGTATGAGGAGTGATTGTCTTTTACTCTAAGATGTTATCATGAGGTGAGTTAGTCACTGCTTCCTTATTTTCCCTGTTCTCATGCAATCCTTTTTGGATCAGAGTGACCCTACAAGAGGGTGAATAGAGACTGCTGTCACCCGAGGCAATAATTCAACGTCATGTCTTTTCCACACTTTGAGTATTTGTATTGAGATAATAGTGTTGTGTCATTGTTATTGTTCAGAAGTTGAGAAAAAGACGGATGTAATCCAATGTTTGATCTGGCTGTCAACAAGCCTTGAGTCTTCTGACACTATCAAACTTCAGTTTCCTGTCTGTGACCCTCAGCCTCATGCCTGCTGGTCACTGCAGTGATGTGAATCAAGGTTACTAAAACACACTTACATTTTTTGGAAGTTCTTAGTATTTAAAAATGGCAGCAGCCCTTAGCTTAAAACAAATAATATTTAGACCAAGTAAGCTAAACATTTGTAAAAGACTCTTAACTATAGTATATGTTCAGTAAACTGTTGATAATCCCATGAGGAGTATTGTATATGGGGTAATACAAAATGATCTACAGTGCTTACATTTACTGAAATGAAGTAAGAATAAGTGGCTCATTCACTTACTTTAAATTGTTTAGAAGAGAGGGAGAAGTCATCACGGCGGATTTGACTGTAATGACTCTTAACTAAAAATAACCCTGGCGTTTAAGCATTTTCATTTTTTTTTTTATCAAATAATGAACAACAACCCCACTCATGTAATTTAATTAGACAGTTTAGATCACTACAAGGTTATTTTTCGCTATTATTAAGAGTTTGAAGTCACATTGTTAAAGTATAAATTTGAAATATAAATGCATACAGTATTAAAAAATAATAATAATTCAATTAACATGTAAAAAAACATACAAAAAGTAAAAATATAACCTTGATATATAGTTGCACACAAAAAACATAAGGACAGTTATGAATAGATAAGAAGTGAATAAATGTATATACATATACAATGGTCGTGTGTAATATAAAAAATTATATAATGCTTGTATTTTCTAATAAAATGTTCATGTAAACGTTGATAGAAAGTTCCATATGATACAAATATATCTAAATATGTCAATGCATAAAAAAGAGAAATTGAATACTTAAAATTAAAAAGAAATTCTTGTGCAAACCCCAAAACCCCCAAACCCCAAACTCCAAACACCTCAACTTAAAGTGAGTTTATATTTGTTTTTAAAGTACTTGATTGTTTTTGCTCTGTATTCATTCTGACCCAGAGTTTAATGCCATCAATGGTCAAACCTTTTCAAAGATAACCTTTAATTTCGTTGTACTTGTATAATGACAATAAAAGCATTCTATTCTATTCTATTCTATTCTATTCTATTCTATTCTATTCTATTCTATTCTATTCTATTCTATTTATTGTTGTTCGATGGCAGTAAATTTTAAATCAACATTCCCGTACAATAACGCTTTCTCTGTAACTAAAGTAGGGCAACGTTTGCGTCTGGAAACTCAGAAAAAGCAGTAAACAAAAATCAAGCCACCGAAACAATGTGCGACCAGGGTGTATTTAATTGTTAAGTGTTCTGCTGCTGTTAATTGGCCCCAGATGTAATACATTTTACTAAATGGAGTTGAAAAGCAGTAAACAAACACATCACCTTTTGCTTTCCTTTCTCTCATTGCTGCAATATGCAAAATGTTGGTAGTCGTCGACTCGTCATCTCCCACTAAACGAGTCACGATGCCGGACGAATTGAAAAGCTTTCTTATGGAACTGTGAGTCATATCAAAACTTTGCTTATATTTCACTGTGAGTCGAGGCTGTGATCAGACGTTGTAAAAGTGTCTTACAGACTTGGCCCGCAGAGTGAGTCGGAGCGTTACCTGCTTATTATCCCCTGTGTTACCTTAGTGACCTGACAGGACACCACCTGGCCCTCCACCACTCAGGACCTCCTGTCTGCTCCCGCAGAAGCCGTCACCACACTCTTTCTGCTTTATAGTATGTGTTAAAGGCTAGATAATGGAGAGCGGGAAGGCTAGAAATGTCCAATTAGCCTGTTAGAGGTTTTGGCTTTCGGACAGCGTTGTATCATTAGTTTGCACTCTCGTGGTCGGAAGGAGTTTTGTCACACGTGGAGGCACGTAAGTCTAGTTTTGTATTAGATATTAGATTATCCATGTCATTTCCACTTTGGACCTCCAGTGTGCAACACGCTCATATCGAACATTCATTCTCCTCCCACCCTTCTTTGTATCGCTTCTTGCATTCCTCCTCACAGTGGGGTGCTTGTGGTGCTGAGCTTAATACAGATGTTTCCCTCTGACTGCAGGCCAGAGCAGCTGTGTGGAGAAACTTTATCTTTGTAGAGTCCGGCCAGTCCCCTCAACCCAGCCTCCACTGTCATGTCTGGCTCAGTCTTCAATCTGTCCTACAAGGAGCGCCACCTGACACCAAATTTTCCCTGCCTCCCCCCCTGAACTAACAGTATTGATTATCAGCGCTGACCTCGCCGTTTTAATTAGTTAGTTATCATATGGCCCCAGTAGGGTTGTGTGGTGTTTAGTATTCAACCTCCTACTACAGCCCTCATCTCCAGAGGTTTAAACCTCCTGCGCTTGCAGACATAAAACATTTCAACACTTTCTCAAGTTCTTTTGTATGTTTTTCCACTCCCCACTTCTCTCTCACACATACACACATGCATAGACTGACATGCGTGTGCGCACGCGCGCACGCACGCACACACGCACACACGCACGCACTACCCAAAAAAATATTCCCTGCCTCTCAAATTAATTTCTCCCTTCATCTCTCTCACTTTTAAACCCATATTTGTACTTTTTGTGTAGTGATGAATTGATTACTTTGTCTTCTCATCTCACACCAGAAGCTGATTTGTGTTTGGCTTCTCATATAAAGACTCAAAAAAAGTTGGAGCTTGAGAGTACGTGTTGACGGCCACTCTTTGGTCTGTGCAAGCAGCTTGTCTTTGACACTGTTAACATGCCTTTCTCCCTTCTGTGGATTTATGCAATGGCTTCTGTGTGCACTACCAGTGGTCTAAAGACACTTGCATGTACTAAGCATATGCACAGGAGTAAAATGAAATGCATGCTCATGTTTTTGTTAACGCGAAAGGAATGTCTCTGGGGCTAATTAGTGTTATTGAGTACATGTTTTATTGCCATGTGCCGGACAGGGAGTGAGCAGAAGCAGTGGAATGTAACAGTTGGTACACATAGCCCTGCCTTCCTGCCAGGTAATTTCTCTTAATGCACTCCTTGGTTTGATTGATAGCATCAAGGCCTATTGAGTAAATAAATACCCCACATTGCAGACAACGAATCTCTCCTCTCCCAGGCTTCAAGCAACTCTACAAAGTGCACAGCTGGCGTGATCTGGAAACGTTATGTTTTTATTTTCACATTTATTATGTCTCACATTCACCTGTTGAACCCAGGAGTCCAGAATGACATCTGGATGTACATAGCAGAGCCTCTGTGCACTTGGCCAAGCTGAGGCACTTGCTGGGAGAGATGATGAAACACTCCGCGGGTGGGACTTGACAATGTGGCGAGTGGTCAAAAAGCCCAGATGTACTAAGCAGCAGGCATTCTCTGCTTTAGTGATGGACGGACCGCCTTCATTGCCAGGAATGTTGAGCTCAATTTAGTTTTTCTAATAATGTCTCTCTCTTGTTCCGCTTTTTTTTTTTTTTTTTCTTTTTCCTGTGCCTTTGATCTTGCAGTTACTCACTTTGCTAACTTGATTTCCACCCATCTTGTGACTTTTCTGTGATCTGGATAACTTTGGCGTTGCCTTATCAGTGACCGGGAGCATGTAAGACTCCCCTGCACTTTTATGAAGATGGGTACCAAGCAGTGAAGCTGAGACTGCAGAAGTGGGCCAGAACGGTCATAGATCCCGGGACCAATAGCTCAACGATAACAAATACAACAGTCTTCGCTTGGTACTGGGGCACTGACTGTTCAGAGAGGAGGGATGAAATGAGAGGAAGGGCTAAAAGTTAGAAGAAGAAAGAAGGGTGAGGAGGATAAGATAATGAGAATCCAAGTGCATCTGTTTGGATTACAAATGGATGCCATGCATTTCTTAAAAGCAAGTGCATTTCATTCTTGACTTCTTTTCCTTGTGGGGACATCCTGTGCTTGAGAACCTTCGTGTTTAGAGCGGTTCTGTGTGCGTTTGCGCATAGTAAAACACTATTTTAGAGCCACCTACTCTGCCCAGTCACCAGCTGCACTGTGTGATGTGTGCGAGCTTGCCAAGCGGAAGATTGCGTTAGCGGAAGCCCATAACACTGACCAGATTCCTCGCCAGGCTCCAACAGCCAAATCAAAGCTTGTAAAAGCCGAGCAACAACTGTATGCGAGCGGTTTTATGATAAGTGATGAAATATTGCGTCTATGCAGCATGGAGTATGATCCGCCTGCAGCAGGTTTGTGTTTATTTGGGCATGTGTGCAGCTGTGTTTCCCTTGTGTTTCCTCCACAGCTAGTTTGTTTATTTTAAAAAGGAATGGGCTGTGATTAAACAAAATAAACAACCAGCTGTTAAAATCAGGATGCCAGCCTGCCCATCATTTGCGCGTAAGATGCGGGATAAGAAATCGCTTCAGTCGCCGGTTGTGCCCAAGTGCGTATTGTATGCGAATGTTCCTGAGGTCTATTATAAGAGGTTGGCTTGGCTGGATGGGGAGGGTGTGGCTCCTGTGGCCACAAAATTAAAGAACATAAAAACAAGGGGATGAGGGGAACAGAGAGTGGGGGAAAGCTGAACGGCTGCGGTTTGTAGTCTGCGAGTTGTAGACTGCGAGTTGTTCAATCCTGCAGTTAAGAGGAAGTGCAGATGGTTACAGTGACATTAGTGCAGCGCGATCCCTCGCTGCTTGGCCCACATCGCTCCGCACCCTTTCCTCCCTGTTCCTCAATGCATTATATCACGCCACAAAGCAATGAACGCTGACGATTTAGGATGTGGTGTCTTGGTTGTTACCGTTGCCTTTCACTGCTGTACAATCAATCTCAACAGGCCTCTGCGAGAACAAGTTTGTGCATACCTTTTGTTATTCTCACTTTGATCTGAGAGTCCCGGAGATGTCGAGTCCTTTTCAAATGAACGACACAGTTCGGGTTAAATTAATAAATTGTTTTTCTCATGCTTTGAATTTTAGGAGAACATCAGTGCCGCTCTGATCATTTTCAGGCAGTGAGCGATAGCCTAGTGACCTACTGCTGCACTGTGTGGTTCTCCAGCTGCACAGTGCACTGGGCTGCTTCAGATTTTAGAATGACGTTGATCATTTCACATAAACTCTAGAAAACGACTGACGTCAGATTCCCAACTGCATGTTGCAATGATTTGTGAAAATGTAAATAGAAACTAGTCACTATCACTGTCAGCAAATGTTACAGTATCTATTTCTGATCTGATCACCTCTGTCAAAAAATATATATACTCATATTAAAGGTATTCCAAACATATTCCCAAAAATGTTGAGATGGTGTGTTGATAACCAACTAAAATCGGATGCAGAGGTTTAGCTCACACCCATATTTCATTCAAGATAGAACACAGATAACAGATGTAAAAGTTCAACCTTTTTACCATTTTATGAATTTGATGACAGCAACACATCTCACGCCCAACTTTTCAACAACAGCCTGTAAACATCTGGAATTTAAAGAGATAAATTCCTGGACGTTCTGGAAGAGAAGTGGTGTTCCTGTTTTGTCTGATGTAGTATTCTAGCTGCACGGCAGTCCTGGGTCTTCATTGCTGAAGATTTCATTCCATAAACTGTTTTTTTTTTATTGTTGAAAGATCTGTAATGCAGGCAGGTTGGTGCGACTGTGAATTCATGTTGTGATAGATGTACGCAGTGGTCAAGCATTGAGTTGGTTCTCCTCTTAAACTAATTTATCTGGATGCATGCATAAGTTTTTGCTGAGTTGCACTAATGCAACCCATTAGGGGTGCAGTGCTTTTGAACTGTTCACCAATAACAAGAAGAATGAACAAATTCTGTCATACAGAGTTTGTGGCTTCCAAAAAGAATTAAAAAATTCAATTCATCTCACCAAAGAAAATGTTTCCAGTTTGCTTCTCATATTTGTTAGTGAGCATTGCCCAGTAGAAGAAGTTGTATTTAGACTGTGCTCAGACATGACGTCTTCTTTTCATATCTTTGTGGACATGCACCTCAAAGTCGACTCTTAAGCGACTATGCCTCTCTAGATTGTATTTATTTTTTTTTGGTTTAAAATACTAAATTGTAGTATTGACCTGTTACCAATTACCCTAACTGTTTGCAAAATGCTCCTCCAGCTGTTTAGAATCGCATTGCTTTCCCCCCCCCAGACATTTATTGCCCCTGTCCTAACATTTCAGAATGTCATTGCTGGCGTTAGTTTGATCATGTGATTTTCAGTTCATTGCATCCTGTTTTTATTTACATTTGACACAGTTTTCGGCCTTCCTGGAATTGAAGATTTATACCAGCTGAAATGAGTGAGAAAGAGAAGCCGGAATGAAGCTTTAAAGTCAGATACATTACTGTACCAGGCTGTTACATATCCAGTATAAGTCTCTGGTCCATGATGCTCAGCGAAGCATGAGGTGGAACCCAGCACTACAGTTTTATGGTTGTTGAGGGCAAGTATTTTTAATGGCTGCAGTGAGAGGGAGAGTGAGAGGGAGAGTGAGAGGTCAGCGATGCTGCTGTGAGTATAATCTCAAACCTCTTGATGGCCTTCAAGTCGGAAAACTCGGAAAAGTTTGGTCTGACCACAAGTCTTAGATGTAAAGACTCTTCTTCCTGTGGTTGCCGTTTCTGCTTGCGCACAGGCTCAAACCATGTGTGAGTGTACTGAGTGCACACACACACACACACACACACACACACACACACACACACACACACACACACACACACACACACACACACACACACACACACACACACACACACACACAGAGCGGTGATTTAATGATCGTTAAGTGTGAGTAAGTTATTGCATGAAACTCCGCTGAACCTTTCCCAGGGATCCGGCAGCAGTATAAATACATCACGCAGGCATGATGTCATCAGTAGTCGCCAGTGGGCAGGATATTTCCTAACGTGGTAATCGCCCTACTGTGGGTAGTCACTCTGTACCCGAGAGATCAAACTGTCTTTGGTGTTTATAGGATAAACATCTTGAGCAATTTACCCGTCTCCTCCCTCAGTTTGTGGAAACAGTGACTTACTTGTTCCACGTATTGTGTTTAAAACATTGTTAATGTGAGAGCAACTGTTTAATAAGGAAAGAGTCACAGTAGCATCACTCACATTTGCGTGATTCAGGGCAGTATTACAGTTTTCCTCGTGAACGTACAAACTCTGTTGGGAAATAATCCCACTCTGGTTAGATTGACCCCAGGTTTCTGGATTTGGGCACCAGGTGTGTTATTACAGTTAATGAGCTCCGCAGGGATGTGGAAGGAGGTGCAGACAGTGGTGGTGAACTCCAGGGAAATTACAATGGGAGGGGGGGAAGAGTGGGGGCGAAGCTTAAGCTGTTGGTTGAGAGAAGTGAGAGTAGTGCCAGGGGTGAGTTTGTCCCCCTGCCGAGTAACGGAAGCGTGCAGGGCAGTTCTGAGGGGTGTGAGGGTGGCGAACAGACACTTGGGCTAATGTGAGCCGTCAGATCTGTCTGCTGCTGCTCCGAGGCCTGAGGTGTCGTAGAAGTGTCTTGGGTCCGCCGACCAGCAGGAGAGAGAAAAAATGAGGCAGAGGCAAAGCAAAGGGGAAAGAAGAAAGAGGCCAAACTGGCAGAGTGACAGAGGAGTTAAAAGATCACATGTGTGTTAATTAGTATTTTATTACTTTCAACAAACACCAGAATCAACAAACCCAGGAGTGTGTTTGTTCATTCTTTTAAGCTGTCTAATTGCCTAACAGTTTCTGTGGCTTTTTTTATTTTATTTTTTTTAAGCCAGTGACTACCGGTATCTAAATTTAAATGAAGTAAATCACAAACTGAATGTGGTATTGACTCACAGTAAAACTACTGTGGCTACATTCATTGTAACGAAGGCACATATGTGCACAAGCCTGATGTGGCTTTGACGTCACAGACAATGTCTATTGCCAGACCAAACCTCTGGTGCTTTGTTCACAGATACCAAGAATATAACTTTTACATCAGCAAATATTTATTTTGTTTGCTATTTTCTTAGAGACACAACTGAGGTGCTGGCTTTTAGCAGGAAGTGTACTCTTTGTAGTATAAGATGTTTATCCAGTGTTCCCTCTGTAACCCTCTGGTTGCCAGGTGGACAATTATGACTGGAGGATGAAGGAGTATCTGTCAACTTGATAGCTCTGATGTGTGCTGCTGAGCATGTGTGTGGGCCGCTTAAGTCAAATGATGTGGGATAGCCGTGCATCATCAGCATGTGCAGCAAAAGCAAATCAGATGTCTGACCCAATGATAAAAGGAGTTTACTGTGGAAGCATATATGTTTGTCTGCCCGTATGTGTTTGTCTCTTTACATGTGTATGTTGTTGCATCTCTAATTATGGATTACAGAAACCCATAATGATTGTGTTACCCTGCTGTGACGCACGAGACCGTTCACTTCACAGGCAATCAGTGTGTGCGCGCAGTGTAGTGTGTTGATGTGTGTGTCCATGTGACAAGTGGTGACCGACCTGGACACTGGCTACGAAGAATGAAGGGTGCCTAAGGCATCAGAGGGTGTGTTCAACATGTTTGTGGTGTGTGTGTGTGTGTGTGTGTGTGTGTGTGTGTGTGTGTGTGTGTGTGTGTGTGTGTGTGTGTGTGTGTGTGTGTGTGTGTTTGTGACACAGGTGGAGAGAAGGCTACTCACTTCCTCTCAGAGGAAATCATAAATGCACCCTCTTGTCTGAGCTTCTCCCTCCTCATCTAATTACTTCCATTCAAAGAGGCCTATAAGAGAACAACACAGTAAAACAAAAACAGAATAACAGCCACAATCTTCAGCCAGCTCTTTTTCTCTCTTAAACTGCTCTGATGACATTTACCTTTGAAACAATGTAAATGTGAGACGCAAAGGAAATACTTGGCGGGGGAGTTTTACAGTTTAACAGCAGCCCCCTTTGAGGCTTGAGAGCAGGTCTGGCTTTCTCCCCAGAGGGAGTGCACCTGCACCTGGCCACAGGAACAGAGAGAGGTCCACAGGCTACTTGAAGAATAAGCAGGCACTGGTGTGTAGAAGAAAAGAAGCAGGAATTAAACTTTGCAAAAGTTACTGCAAACACATGTTTTTTGCATAGTTGTAAAAGGGCACTGAATGGAGGAGTAGATTACAAGTAGCGGATACCAATATTGTCAGAAGGAGAATGAAAACAGAAAAAGCTGAAACACTATTTCAGCTCAGACTTCATTCAGAAACGATTAGTACCAATGTTTCCTACATTTTGTTTGAGTCTGAGTGTAAGGTGGGCTGCAGGTGTAAGTATGTAAGCCAGTCACGGCACACCCCTCTCTCATCAACATACTAAAGCAATGGACCATTTTCTAGATCTGCCCTCGACGCCTGAAAATGTCCTGTGGATCCAATTTTGAGAAACCACTGATTATTCACAGTGTCCACTCAAACCTGAGGTTGGAAGCCACTGGGTGTGGGAGCTCGGTGAAAGCGTGGACGAGTGTAGAATGAAAGATGGACTGAGAGTTTTCTGCGGGAATGAATCAAGATAACAAAGAAATCGTGCATCTGGCTGGAGTGACCGATGTTGAATTGATAACTGTCTGTTGTGACGTCTACATGATCCTGAACCTCATTGTTTTTCAGACCGAGACAATGAAAGCATGAGACCTTTTTAATGGCCAACAGAGAGCAGCGCTGCCTCTCACCAGAGAGTAATTAGATTATTTCCTATTCTGCTCCTCTGGCCAATAATTTCTCAGTGCTGCTTTTATATATTTTCACTCACCAACTGTGTTTAATAGAGAAATGAATAAAGGAATGCCTCCTCCTGGGACATAGCACACTAGCAGTACAGTGAAATATGCAAAACATTTGCACCATTACACACTTACGTATATCACTAACAGCTGATATTGGGGGAAAAAAACATGCTGTCATAAAGCACTTCCTGGAATTTTGGCGAGTTATTGCGATATCCCCAAAAGGTCATGAATACAAGTTTGTGTTTGTGCATGTGGGTGTGTGTGTTTTAACTCCATTGTGTGTCCCTAAATTACTCACAATTTTGGGACTTGTCTGAAGTTTGGGGACAAATACGCAAAAACTAAAACCTTCAATTTTGAGTTAAATATATGTTTAGACTGAGGTTACGGAAAGATTAGGCAGAGGGTTACAATTGCATCACAAACTGGAGGTTTGGATCATGTTGTTAAGAAATTGCTTAATACATAAGAGACCACGTGGAGTTGAGATGCCTACGTTGATTTAGCTCAAAGAATAATTGTACCGACAGGGTTAGTGCTATATATGTTCCAAAATTTGACTGTTGTGGAAAAATCTCGGCAGAAACAGTTGCTTCTAAACCCAATTAGGAAGATAACTCTAACAAATAAATCAACGGTAGCAGCAGTCCATTTGATATTCAATAGACGCAAAAACCTTGCTACAAATGTGGTTTGATCCCGCAACTTCAACAGTATCTTGCTTCCATTGTCTTTTAGTGCATGTTGCTTGGTGTGTGAAGACACACATGAACTTGTGGGGGGTCCGTCTGACAGTTGATAAAGAGTGAGGTGGAGGAAGACCCAGAAGAAGATGAGATGCAACACGTTGACCTCTGGGATGTCCTGCTGGGACATAAGAAGAGCAAGGTTGAAGGGGCACATCTTGAAGATTTGGGCGGAAGGGGGGGGGGGGGGTTAAAAGGCTAAGATGGGGAGTAGAGAAGAGAGGGGGATGGGGTGGGGTGTACCAAACATGGAGCCCCAGCTCATGAGAACCAGATGAAGGGCAGACGAGATGGCTCTCTGGGGCTATGAAGGGAAGAGAAGAGGAAGAAAGGGGCTCATAAAGCTGTCAGAGTTAGCCTGCATCTCTCTATCATGGCTCCGTGTGCTCCAGATGCATCGCTTCTCGTACTAGTCCTTGTGGATGTTTCGATCACAAGCTAACATGTGTATTGCATATCCATAGATGTGTTTAATCTGAGCCTGTGCCACAGGCTGACAAGCTATTTCAGCTCGCCGCTGGGGTGGACATAATGTGAGGGAAGAGTGCATTGTAACACCTTTAAGAGGAAAAGACATTTACATTTACAAACATATGTTGTGTTTCCATGGAAGCTGCGACACAATGCTTCACAAAAAGTTTTCAAGTTTTACATAGAGTCATGAGAACTGTCTCTCTCTCTCTCTGCTCGTAGACCTGCTAGGTCCCGGGCGGTGAAGGAGGGGGATGCTAAATAGCTCATGTGAAAAGAAAACATTCTCTGCATACATACAGTCTGTTACAGAACCATTTTTCATTTCAATTGTATGTTCTTTTCTTTCCCTAGTGGAGCACGATAAGGAATTCCTACCAGTGCGGCGGCATCATAGAGAGTTCAGATTCGATCTGTCAAGAATCCCTGAGGGTGAGGCCGTCACTGCAGCCGAGTTTCGGATATACAAAGATTTCATCCATGAACGTTATGATAATGAGACCTTCCGTATCAGCGTCTACCAGGTGTTGGAGGAGCACTCTGACAGGTGAGCTTGGATGTATGGGTTTAAATCCAAGACATGTGATACTTGATAGTCTCAACCAAAAATTCTTACCTAATTTAATAAATATAAATTTTTCATACAAATAGCGGTTCTCAGTTCACCTCTTTGGTCGACATTGTTATTGTAATAATTGGCTTCAGGGCTTTTGTAAATCTATTGACCTTGGCCTCCTGATGTTGAGTTTGATGCTTCCCTCACATACACATTACACATCCCAAAAGTGAAAATAGAAATCATGCCAACTGCTGTTTAGATCAGTGTTTCCCAAGCTATGACTACAGACCTCTTTGTGATCTCTATCTATGCCAAATGATGACAGTACAACTCTCACCTATTCAAAAGTCTTTAAAATAACCGCAAGAGGTTGTTTCCCAGATGAGCTATTGATATCTTCTGAGGGCTTTCTTTTTACATAATCAAATTAAAGCTCAGCGCAAACAAAACATCAGGACGGTCATGGACCACAGGTTGTGATCCACTGGTTTAGAAAGCCATTGAAAGTAATCCAGTTGAATAAAGATTGCTCCTGTCTATGCAGCAGCAGACCGATGTGATATACAGTGTAGACTTTTGTAGATGATCTTTACTGTAAACAGGGATGAGGCTGTCATTTATCAGTGTCTTTGTTACTGTAGTGTTTTAATGTGACCATGTAATAATGTAGTTTTTTTTTGTTTTTGTTTTTTTTGCAGACAGGAAATATTTATAAAACCTTGTCACTGTTTTGTTTTTTTTAATGAAATTTGTCTGAAAAGAAACTAAATCACTAAAGTCATTTATAACTCTCTTCTGTTGTTATCAATTCATACTTTAAATATATCCAATGCTTTATTTGGTCAATTAAGTCAAAAAACATATGTGATTCTTCCTCCACAGCTGTACCTATACAGGGTGATGCCATTGCTTTAGAGACATGTAATAAATATGTCTGATTTTCAGATGCACACAAGAAACTGTTAAATTGTGTTTCAGATCCAGGCCCAAAGAGCAAAGAACATGTGCTGCAGTGATCATTAACAAATGTATACACATATGTCTAAATATTTATTCAGGTCTTAATGAGTTGGAGTCAAATACAAGCAGAATTAATCTTATTATTATCATCATCATCATCATCAGGAGAAACACCTGCTCTTGTTGCTTGGTACAAACTGTCTGATGCATGCAGGATGATGACTCAAAAGTGCTCAATGATATTCAGAGATTTTTATTTTTAACCTGTTCTTCTCCTTCTGTTAAAAGCCTAAAGTTAGGATGTCCAAGGGATTGTCTGCTCTGATTTTTAGATTTTTTTTTTCCAAAGGTCTTTTTCATAGGTAATTGATATGTTTGGAGTGCTAACATGTTTTTCTTTACTACCCTCATTTTTTGGAGGTTAGTAAGAAAGGTGGACCCACCTTTGTGGTGTGGTTCAGCTGTACTTTGCAGGAGGTGCATGTGACTCCTGGAACAGCCTGTGTCCAGCTACCCTCAAGTCTTCCTAAAGGTTTCTGTTGTCCAGAGGGAACAACACAGTCATTTATCCCTTTGCCAGAGACAGGCCTGGCTAAATGAATGAACTAGAGCTCTCTGACACTCTATCTGCCCAGTCAGAAAATAGGTCGAGATACATGACTGGTCACATGAAGAACAAGAGATTTTGGGCTTCAATGGTGAAAGAGTAGAAAATCTAGAGTTCAGTGTCTGACAATAGGACTGACTTGGATATGCACTATTTCTCTCATTTCTTTGCACACACTCTCTCTCACAGCTGTGTTTTCCCCTCTCCTTTTCTTTCCCTATCTCCTTTTCTCTCTTTGGCTTTCTGGCTCCCCCACCAAATTCCATCCCGTGATGGACTGTGTGTAGTGTATGAAAGGACCGGTCGTTTATAAAGCCATTATTGTCAATTAAGAAAATGAAGTGTTCCCCTGGGCCTCACCATCTGGAGCCCTCCCCACCTCCCTAATTCACTCGCTGTCTTGCTCCATCTCTTTCATTGTTTCACTCCTCTTTCTCTGTTCCTCCACTCCATTAGTTTGCGCCGTGCTTCCACTTGCTGGCTTTTAAAAAGCCTGTCACACGGTTGTGGCCAATCATTGATTATTTGTTTATTTTCAAATCTACCCCAGGGAGTCGGACCTGTTTCTGTTGGACTCGAGGGTGATTTGGGCAGCAGAGGAAGGCTGGTTGGTGTTTGATGTAACAGCCACCAGCAACCACTGGGTCCTGAACCCTGGCAGGAACCTGGGTTTACAGTTGGCCCTGGAGAGCACCAACGGTGAGAGTCACTTGTGTTGACACACTTTCTCATTTCAGTTAGAAAAAGCCAATGAATGAGATATTTTTGTTTCATTTGTATACGCGTCAAACAAAGATAAATCCCACTCCTCATCCTTCATCATCAGTCATTCATCACCACCATCGTCCGTCATACCCTCAGCATCATTAGCAAGCATGCGTAAAATACACCATGCTATCCCCACGATAACATCTCATCGGCCGTTTGTCATCAAATGGGCTCAAATGTTTGTCAGTGGAAATATTTAACAACAAACAGTGTGCAACAGAAAGTGTGTTTGAGAACATTATCTCCCACGGGATGGCAGGATGTTACATGTTAGGTGATGAAAACAGACATCGTATTGCTTTCAAGTTATGGGAGGGTTGGACGGGGGGGAGGCTGCATCAACGAAAGAGTGTTTGTATGTTGGATCGCGTATGAAAGGTTCCAGGTGAGCATGTACAGACAGGCGCATGGGACGTCCTGCCGCCAGCAGGGACCAGAAGCCTTGATTTACCACCAAACAGTGATCATACACACATTCTTCTGTGTGAGAACAAGATAGACACCACTGGAGAGCAGGCACACACACAAACACACCCACCCGCACGCACATTTGTACAGCATTCCTTGTGGGGTCCACAGACTGGTGTGTTGGATTTCTGAGCCTTTTAACCATCACAACAAAGTGCAAATCCTTGACCACTGAAATGTGCCATAACCTGATGATAGTTTAAAACCATTTCGGAACCCTTGGAATCAAGCATGACAGTAGGGATAAACAATTTGTTTCCAACATGGTTGGTTTCCCCAATGTGCAATCTAGTTTTGGACCCCTTAAAGTGAGCAAAACAGAGACACACACACACACACACACACACACACACACACACACACACACACACACACACACACACACACACACACACACACACACACACACACACACACACACACACACACACACACACACACACACACACACACACACACACACACACACACAGAGGCTTTGATGTTTAAAGCTGCATTTGTTCTTGGCATTTTAGAGGTGGGGAAGGGATGAAAGAAAGGGAAAGGAATTCACAGAAGAAAATCTAATCTATGAGGCTGGATGTAGAGTTGTAGAGACAACAAAAGTGGAATCAATGAGTAAACGACCCCACGCATGGGAAAAAGACAACAAAAAAAACCTTCCAATAGTAGAAGCATATTTATTTGGTTCCAAAAGTACAAACTTTCTCTTTCACAAGTTGTCCTGTTTTCCTCTAATCTGAATTTATTTGACACCTGTGGTGCTGGCCTCTCTGTCTCCCCCTACAGGAGAGAGCATCAATCCTCGCGTTGCAGGGCTGATTGGCCGCAGTGGGCCTCAAAACAAGCAGCCCTTCATGGTGGCCTTTTTCAAAGCCACAGAGGTGCACCTGCGAAGCATCCGCTCGGCGCCAGGGGGGGCCAAACAACGAAACCCCAACCGCTCCAAAGGGACAAAAAACCAAGAGGCGCTCAGAGTGGCCAATGTGGCAGGTAACGACAGGAAATGTGTTTGTGGTGTGCTGATTCTTTCTCATTGTGTTGGGATAAGTGCAGCTTTAATCCCCCTTTTGTTTGCACTGAGAGGAATTTGTGGAATGGCACACAGATGACTGGTGTATAGCTCTACACAAGGAAACCTGCCACATTTTCAGACAGCACACTCACTCCCATTTAAACACATGCATAAATATATGAAAATACAAAACTACCTCAGTGCAGCTGATATGAACCCTGCGAGACAAAACATGTAACGCATATGCAGGGCCTTTGTTTTGGAGGTGTGAGAGGGCTATGTTTATGTGAAGCACTGAAACATTAGACTGTAATGCCTGGGCTTCAAATATCCCTCTGCTGTCTTTGTTTATTTACACAAGCATTACAGAGCAGTTGGAGCCAAGTTCCCTGCATGGAGGTAAGGCAGCACAGGCTTTTATGGCAGAACACATCTGCGCTGTGCTGTGGGGCAACCGGGGCCACGACATATGGGCCAAATGGGCCTGTTTGGAACTTTGGATACCAGTGGTCTTTAACTGGATGATGAGAACCAGTCGCTCATGATCATTTCCAATGCGCGCTGCTTTCAGGAACTAATGTACCACAGATCCCCAGAGGTCACCAGAAGAAAAGAGAGATAGGAGTCGATCGAAAACAGACTGCACTTTTATAACACATGGACCTGGTAAAGAAAAAAAAATAGGGGGGGGGGGGGGGGTGTTGTGGGAGACAGGCTGAAATGAGTGGAGAAAAGAATGAGAATAAATAAAGTCGGCAGTTATGAAAATGTGGCGAAGTGCACATTGCAAGCACATCTGTTTCATCCAGTGGAAACTCAAAGCCCAGCAGAGTGACCTCTGAGCAGGGTGGCCCATTCATTTGAAACAATTACTAAACTGCTGCTCGATCTGGAGGTGATTTCCTTCAGTCATTGTTTAAACGTTAATGCTTTCTACAAGGACACGGACAGCGTTTAGGTCTGTTCTTTATCACTGCTGCCTAATTGGGGTCCGACTGCAGTAAATAGTTACTCTTGGAACTGAATAGGATAACAACTCTTGTAATGAAGCATATTCTTCCTCTTTGTGTGTGTGTATGTGCGTGTGTGTGTGTGTGTGTGTGTGTGTGTGTGTGTGTGTGTGTGTGTGTGTGTGTGTGTGTGTGTGTGTGTGTGTGTGTGTGTGTGTGTGTGTGTGTGTCTCTGCACTCCTCAGAAAACAGCAGTACTGATCAGAAGCAGGCGTGCAAAAAGCATGAGCTTTACGTCAGTTTCCGAGACTTGGGGTGGCAGGTATGGAAACTTTTCTTCATCCAAGTCGTCACAAATGCTTGGCCTAACAAAAGCCTGTGTTTGATACAAGCACAGCAGCTCTACATTTTAATAAAAAAAAATGTTCTGTCTTCCTAATGACCAAAAACTCATTATAGGAAAAGTTTTTTTCAGTTGATAAACATAAAGATGCAACCATCACATCATGCAAAGTTACATTTTGTCTTAGGTTTTCTAACTAACCTTCATGAAGGCTCTCCAAACCATTCTGATTATATAATATTATGAAGGTAAATGCAGACGGTTGTCAAAAGAAATCCACAAAATAGAACCGTATCGATTACAAATGAGCTCGTTGAATGGCAGGAACGTAATCAAGGAAGCATCATGATTCTCTCTATCTTCTGTTGTCTCAGGACTGGATCATCGCTCCAGAGGGATATGCTGCATACTATTGTGAGGGGGAGTGTGCCTTCCCACTGAACTCCTACATGAATGCCACAAACCATGCCATTGTGCAAACCCTTGTGAGTAACCATGAAACCAGGGAGCAAAAATGCAGCAGTCATGTTAAGAGTCGAATCACCTCATCAAATGTCAAGACAATGCGCCCGTTGTCGGAACGACTTCATTTGGTGGTCGGAAAGAGTTGCACATTTTATCATTGTGTGAACTGTCTTTTCCTATTTTTTTTTTTTCCTCCCCCAGGTTCATTTCATCAATCCAGACACAGTTCCCAAACCGTGTTGTGCCCCGACGCAGCTCCACGCCATCTCTGTGCTCTACTTTGACGACAGCTCCAACGTCATCCTCAAGAAATACCGCAACATGGTGGTCAGAGCTTGTGGCTGCCACTAGCTTGTCAGCGTCTTCACATGAACACATGCACACACTCATGAGTAAAAAAAAAAAAAAAATTCAAAAATGAGGGGGGGGGGGGGGGGGGGGGGGGGGGGTGATGTGCATGAACAATCCTAATGTTCAAAGACAGTTTCCTGAATGGGGGAAAAGACATTATGTGTAAGGTTGTTCGGAGGGGATACGTTTCTCAAAGGTTTAAGACTCCTCGCCACAAGTACACGCACACATACGCACACATACGCACACCTACACTCACGTTTGTGCTTTCTACTGTGTATACAAGACATTTAAAGCAGTGATTGTACTGTATATTCATTCAGTCAACAATTTTTTTTCACTAATTGTTTTAATTATTATAGTTCATTCTTTTACTGTAGAATATATATATATATATATATATATATATATAACACTTTATATATATATATATATATATATATATATATATATATATATATATATATATATATATATATATATATATATGTATGAGGGGGAGGTGATATAAGGATGGGATTTTGTTTTTATTCCTTTGTGTAAAATGCCGTGTAAATATTTTTTTCAAACAATGCAAGTGTATTTATTTCCAGGAATGTCACTTGGATATGTGTTTTATTTTTTTTATTTTTTTTTTATTGCATTGCTGCCTGTTTTGTTTTTCAAAGAAGAGAAATTTGACAGGAAAACACTTTGGCTTGGGAGTTGAGCGTAAACCCAGCGCACCTCGCAGTGCCTCATGAACCCGACACATTTTTCATAACAACAATCCACCAAGCTGTCAGAGGGAGAGAGAGAGAGAGGGAGAGGGAGAGAGAGAGGGAGAGAGAGAGGTGGGGGGAGTCTTTTATGAAACATCCTGTACTCTGTGTTCAACACTTTCAGGTTTATATTTCTCTGCTGTAATACAATCTGTCATATTTAAAAGGTCTATTTATTGAGAGCTGACTAAGCTGTTCAACAGTGTGCTCCAATGTCTTAACTATGTTTTACTGCTGAACTGGTACAACAATAAACTGGGAGAAAAAAACAAAACAAAACAAACAAACCACCAAGTATATATTTTTCTGTCTACATGTGCAGCAGAGTTTAATTGCTGAGCAGGCAGGAGGACACTGGATCCATTGATATTGTCATGTCTTACAAATATTTACACATGTATTCCACTTTATCTTCAATCTGCTGACCTGCTTTATGGAACTAAAGTTTCCGAATGTAAAAGTGTATGGAAAACGTGCTTTGCTTTGTGCACTTTGTACGTGTGTGTGTGTGTGTGCGCGTGAGTGCGTGTGTGCGTGCGTGTGTGTGGTTTCTGTCTGAGAGGTGGATGTGGGTTCTTTTCTCTCTTTGAGTCAATCTGTTTTCACATGCATTTCGTTTTCCAGCACATTCAGTTGAGGTGTAATGAAATGTGCAACATAAACAAGACAGCCTGTTGAGTGTTTTACACTGACATTATATAGTGAGAGCTATATTCTGCCCACTGATTGCAGAGAATTATGGGAAAATACTGGCAGCCAGCGTGGGCGGTTTTGTATTTCGTGTCTTTCAAGATGTATAGCACTTTACACTTTAATGTCGGCCAATTCCATCGCACAAAGCACCGAACACATCAGACAGCGTCTAATTAAACGGTATATTTCCCCGTCACTGAGGGACGTTATTGAAGTGAGTGTTGAGGGAACAAAATGTTAGAACTTTTTCCACAAACTTGTTCAGAATCTGACTTGGTTTGAACAACTAACAAATGTCTCCTGAATATTTATTGTTACGAGGAGTAAATTGCCGTAAACATCAACAACAAGCCTGTTTTTGGAAGGTTTGGTCATTATTAGAGCACATAAGGATGGTGGAAGGTAAGTTTAAGAAATAAGGAGCTTCACCATAGTGTAGTTGTTGTTACTCTCTCCAGTTTGAGTCCCAGGGAGGCTTGGGGACCTTTCGATGTCTAGTTTGCATGGTTCTTTTGTGGGGGTGGGGGGGTTTCTCAGGGTACCCACAGTCTAAAATCATGGATAGATGGATCCTTCAATAGACTAAAATTAATATTCAGAAATATGAATGCCTTGGAAGTCTGCATGGTTTCAATTGCTAGCAATTCAGCATAACAACAGAAGTAATAAAGAAGTAATTTAAGTAACAGTGTCTGTTTATTGTAACCACGTGTATATACTCAATTAATCAGTTTTCCCCTTGTCAGGGTCCGAGCTTCAGATGCAGAAATGGGTAATCTGGTTGGCGATTGTCATTACACATAAGTCACGTCAATTATTGTGAAAAGTTGCTAAGGGAAAGGTACTGAAACCCGAAGGTGACGTAAACAAGAAATGCATATGACTAGATTCAAGATGTTCTAGATTTCACTTTTACTCTGCAATGCAGAACCAGATGAGAACAATGCAACAAAGTCCGCATTTCCGACTTGATATGTGTTTTGAAAGTGAAAATATGATAAATCACAGGCATCTTCTTAAAGAATCAACCAACAAAAGCACGAGAAATAATAGCAATACGAAGAAGAAGAATCCTTTATTTGTTGTTTATACAGCAAAGTCTGTTTAATGCATTTAAAGCGTCTCTAAAGAGCAGTGAGCCGCCTCTGTCGAGCACCCGGAGAGCTTTTTAGGGTTAAGGGCCTTGCTGACCTACAGTGAAAACAGCACAGGTTGAATCCAGCTCCATTCTTAGATTGGACAACGCAGTATATAGATGATGGATGGATGAAGGTGGTAGCCCCTTTGAAAAAGTCTTCATATACCCCTGAGCTCAGTGCTCATTTGTTTAGCTCAAAATATAACCTTACACTGTGTGCATTCAGATGTTGTTTTGGAAATGAGATCACTCTGTGCTGAAGGAGTTCGTTTACATTATTAAAAAAAAAACAACCCTCGAAGTACATCGGGAATGCTCAATAATACATCTGCAAGATTACACTGATGAGGCGGCAAGACCGAATAAGGAAGCAATGTTCCTCCATCCAACATAAAGCCAGTGACTTTTACAATTCTACATGATTTACTGCATAAGAAATGTATTTGGCTTAACAATTCATATTGATTCTATAAAAACAAGAGAGACTGTTGGGTGTATGTGAACACGTTCAGGCTTTTCTGGCCTTTGCTCAAACAAATGTTGCCGTCATCAAGCTTGAAGGATAAGAATTTGAACTTCCTGTTGAAAATGTGATTACACTTGGGAAACCCTGTTTTCACAGATGTAAATACCTCAAGGTGAAGCCGTACATAACATTTTGTAGAGTCAAAGAGGGCTTTGTTACTTCTTCTCATGGTTTTTTTTAACGTTATCCTGTCATTACTTTTTCAATCATTTAAATTTATATGCATTTACCTTAATGATGCCTAATGTTTTGTACTTCTAATTAAAAACAAACAAAAAAAAAAACCCATCACCTTGTGAGAATAAATTACCGAAAATCTACACTGCCCTCTGCTGGAGAAAATTACTCCCTGTTGAATACGTCCAAAATGTTTTTTTTATTTTTTTTGGTTTGTTTATCAATCTTTTATCAAACTAAACTCTGGATATCCGCCTGATTTGAAGGCGTGGGTTCATTTTCTGAGCATGATAAACTCCATGTAGGAGACAGAGGGTCTCTCAGGGGGAAACATCTCACACACCCACACACTCTTGTGTTTCGTTATGACTGGTGAAGTACAAGTGTACCTGTGTGTGCGACTGTGCGCGGCTTCTTTTATTTTGTGTGATCATCACACAAACAACTTGGCAGCACTGACGGCCGCATCCTGTGACACACGCTGACTCTCAATAATTTTTGGAAAGCGTTTATTTATTTTACAGCTGAGCTGTTTTCACACTCTCACCCCCCCCCCCCCCCCCCACCCCCCGTGTTGTGTTGCTTTTATTAATTCAAGCGTCTCACATTGTACAAGGAATACGGTATTAAGATTAAAGACGATGATCCCCTGCTTATTGGCAGTGTTAAATTAAGTTAGCAGGTGGCCAAAAACCTTCAGTAATAATATGCATTATCATTCATTCTTCTCTCAATATGACTTTTGTGGTGAGTTTAAACGCAAGTAAACTGGTTCGTTTCCTAAGCTCATGAGTTCACTTTTACTTGGAAATGATTAAACTTTAGCTTCAGATATGAACAGAAGGGAAACCGAAAGCTGCAGATGAGGGCGCAACTTTCACTTTCGCTTGCAGGAGCGCACTTGGTTTTTTTTAAGCGCAACTTCTGCATTTGTCGTGCGCAGGGAAGTCTGCTTGTCTTTAATTTGGGACACTTTAATTACACGACCGCTCGATATATCGCCGCTGTTCCATGAGGAATCGAAGGTGCACCAGAGCGACGGTGCTGACATTTCTTTCGTCCGTTTACCAGGCGGGAGGGTTGCAGAGTTGCTGTGACGTTTGGAAGTGGAGCTTTGTATCCCGCAGCATGCGCTGAAGATGGAAGAAGGCGCGAAGTTGCACCTGAAAGAGTGGCTGGTGGCTCAGATAGAGAGTGGGAAATATGACGGACTGTGCTGGGAGGATGAGGACAGAACCATGTTCAGGATCCCGTGGAAACACGCTGCGAAGAAGGACTACAAGCAGACGGAGGATGCAGCTTTGTTCAAGGTCAAGACTTTTTCTCTAAGAGACTTTCTCTCTGCATGATTTCACTTTAGGATAGGAAGGGAGAAAACAAAGTGCACTCTGTATCCACCAAGGGTTCTTCTGGGGAGATGAGCTCCCCTCATGCTACTTAGTGGTGATTATATACAGTCTGCAACTGTTGTTATTGTTTTGCTCTAAAACATTTTTTTTTTTATCATTTCACTTCATTAATCAGAACATGGGAAGTAATTCATAGTTTCACACTACACTTATCTCTTGTTTTTTTTTACCGGGATTTCTGGTCAGAAATTAAAAGGACCCTGCATAGAAAGCTGGTGCATTCAATGAATAAAAAAGAGGGGGTTGACTATTTACTCTCTCTCACCCTGTCCTCTTCCTCCTCTACTGTTGCTGTTCCTCTTCTCTTCCTGCCCGGCATCTCCATCTCAAGCGTCCTTCGTCTGAAAGATTCACAACCAATGACTTTTTTTTTTTTTTTTGTTCTGTCTTGACTTTCAGGCCTGGGCTGTGTACAAGGGTAAGTACCGGGAGGGAAGAGATAAGGCGGATCCCACCATGTGGAAAACCCGCCTCCGCTGTGCGCTTAACAAGAGCACAGACTTCCAGGAGGTCCCTGACCGCAACCAGCTCGACATCACTGAACCATACAAGGTGTATTGCATCCAACCTGACAGTGGATCAGCCAGGCCGGCAGGTGAAAACAAACGCAACAGTATGGTTATATTGATTAAATCAACTGCAGCTATTTTAGTGTTCAGAGTGAGGTCTAACCCTAACCCTAACCCTAATCATGCATATTTATTAGAACACAACAGAATTGCAGCACTTCCTTTGACTTATACGTGTACTTATTATACTACCCTGATGCAATTCAATGGTATTATTTCAGGTGGGTTTTTTTCTGTCTGTGTTTTCTCAGAGACCGAGATGAAAGGTCCGACGATCAAACAAGCAATTAACAGTCCAAGGAGGTCCGCTTCCCTGGACAAACAGGTAAACATCATAAATATAAAACATTATGTATCACACAGACATATATTGATAAGCACTGAACTTTGGATCTGTGGCACTCTCGTATTGGACGCGATTGTTGATAGAAAAGAGGAACACAATTGGTTTATTGTATGCTTACAAAAAAAAACAAAAACGTGCTGCATTTTTGTAATTTAGCAATTCTTGTTTTTATGACATTTATTTAGAGTTCTATAGAGGAATTGAAACTGGAGAGGAGAATTTGACATGAGTGTTTTGCACTGGCCACATCATACTATTTTATTTCGCGTTTAAAACGAAAATTTATGTTGTTACTACTGTAGTCGCCTTGCTGCAAGGACAAACATGGTTGTGACTGAAAATCAGTCGAATCTTTATGTGGCAAATGAAAATACTTGCCAACGTCCTAATTTCTTCATGTTTCAATGCTGGTTTCATGGCAATCACAAACACATAAATATAGTTTTGTTTACACGTTGAAACAGGCAAACTTATCAAATAATACCACGTTGACACTGTTTTGATTTCGATATATATGAACATTGTTGAAACAGTATAAAATCAGAGTGCCTATAAAAGAAGTTACACAAACCACATTAACGGCAGGTTTAACAACCTTTTGCAGTTAAGACGTCACATTGTAGAAGAGTAGCATTGGATAATATGTGATGTGTCAAAAAAAGATTTGTTAACCTCATACAAAAATGTAATTTTAAAAACATTTTTGAAATAATAAACCATAGAATATGTTTAATTTGGGCCGCTTTTGCATTTAACCGGCAGATTTTACTGAATTGAATTGATACTGTACTTAGCTAGTTTGACTTTGGCAAAAAAAAAAAAAAAGTACTCTTTTCAGTATAAAGTATTTTTGTGATATCTATCATAATTTTTGTCATTTTTTTATCAGGAAGAAAAAGAAGAAAAGTCACGAGCTGGTAAGATTTACATTCATAAACTGATGTGATAAGAGACATTGGTCATAAACATTTGATATGCGACAAGAAACTTTCCCTCTTCAGTTACTTTGTATTGCTGTACCACATTTCACATATAGTTCATTTTTAAATGATCAATCCCAGTTATGTCATGCGCATAAGTAAGTGATTGCGGTAGCCTTGCCTTTTGGGGAAATCTGAGAAACAGAAACAAGAAGCTGAAAGTAATTCTCTATTTGTCCAATTACGAAACTGCTCCTGTTACACATTATTCAAGCATGATTTGGCCTCTTGAGTTTACGAGGCAGTGGCGCTGCTTCGAATGCTTTGAGTGAAGCTTTGAGCTCAGTTGAATGTTTTGTTTCATTTTGGTTACTTACAGTCTTGACTCTTGGACTACTTCCTTATTGCTTAGGTGGTCTAGTGAGAAGCAATAATCTGTCGCTATAGTCCTCAATAGTTTAATCTCTTGCTACAGTGCTTTTGGCTTCACATTATTCGTGGGTGAGCGTCTGGCACAAGAATTTCTGCTTTGTCACGACAATAGAAACTCCTTCAATAGGATATCTGCGCTGTGGGACAAAAGGCCCGTAAATCCTAGGTCTCTTAAAAAAATACAAAAAAAAAACCCCATTGTTTCAGTCAAAGGGAGTTTCTCCAACAATAACTCCTACTCTGGGTTGGCTGTGGCCCATCCTTTAATCTGGGAATATGCACCATGCACAGTTTGGATGGTTACCCCCACACGTATCCTCAATCTTTGAGGGCCCTGTTTGGTTTGGACAGTTTGGATGTAAATGCTGCCTCTACAACCTTTGATACTACTACTAATAACAATAATAATAATGATGATTATTATTTTTCCGCAGTATGCACAGTGCTGAGAAAGTTTGTACTGATTCTTGCTTTTGTTTTGTTTCAGAAGACCCACTGAGAGAGCACATGTACTGTGAGGTAACAGGGAAAAAACATCCTAATCCAACCACTGCTCCTATAACTTTTATGAATCCTCCATTTACCGTATCAGGTAAGAATGCTCTTGATTCAACTCAAACGTGTAGAAAGTCGCTGGCCTTTCAAGACGAGGATCTGAAACCCAAGCTGTGTTTTGTGTGCGAAGACTTCCGTATGCAGGTGAAGCTGTTTTACCAGGGCCACACGGTCAAGAAAATGACGGCCAAGAGCCCAGATGGGTGCTTTATCCTGCAGGGCCGCGTTCCCCTGGGAAACGAAAAGATCTACGGACCGTGCAGTGCCCAGCAGCTCTCCTTCCCACCGCCAGCCTCGGCTGCCCTGCCAGCCAGCACGACTGAGGCAATGACGCGCCTCCTTTGTCACCTGGAGAGGGGCGTGCTGGTGTGGATGGCCCCAGACGGGGTGTTTATCAAGCGGTTCTGCCAGGGCAGGGTGTACTGGAGCGGTCCCTTGGCCCAACACGCTGACCGTCCCAACAAACTGGAGCGAGAAAAGACCTTCAAACTGCTCGATGTACAGACATTTCTCATGGGTAAGGCAACGCATGCACGCTGTATCAGAAAAACAAATGCGTTAACAGTGACTGGATGAACTTTGAATTTATTAACTATGATTCATATAAAGCCACTTAAGCAAAACATTGTTTAAAACAACACATCACAGCTGTAGAGGTAATGCAAGGAGACAATCTACTGGTCCGATCTGTCTCAATAGTCCAATTAATATCCGTGCAGCACTGCAGAGCTCTTCACAAGGGAACGGACCGACGCCTTCCTACGAGATTGAGCTCTGCTTTGGAGAGGAGTATCCAGACCCCAGTGTACCAAAAACCAGGAAACTGATCATGGTGCAGGTGGGTTTCAAAATGGATTCTAACGGATCGCCTATGTTTTAATTTTAGTTTAGTTTTTTTTTTAGGTGAAAATTCTCTTACATTTCACTTCACACTCTGCATTTGTCTTTTTTTTTTTTTTTTTAATTGTCATTTGCACAGTACATCAAGGATTTATTAACCTCACGATAAAATCCCCTCAAAAGAATAGTACATTTAAAATTCATCAGTTTGGAACAGCTCCTGTTCTTTGAGACAGAATTGCCTTTTGAAGGTACAAACACAGATTCCTCTGTCCTATTTGGGAAGCAAGTTTTTATGTCATTTGTTCCTCTAAATTGGCACCATATATCTTATTGAAATAAGGAAAAGCTGAGTTACATTCATGCTACAATGATGTGAGCAAAACTAGATTTAACATAGCTTTATGTAATTTTAGTTTTTTATGGCACATTTTAAGTCAAGCTTAATCCGATCAGACGTTTGTGTGAAGCGCTTGCATATTTCAACCAGTAGAGGTCCTCATAAGCGCACTGATGCAAGTGTCACATCATGTCCTGTTGTCAGGTGGTTCCCTTGTTTGCAGTGAGTCTGTTGGAAAGGTTCAACTTGGGATAGACTGAGGAGAAGTGTCTGACTCTCAGCTCCGGCACAGAGGAAGAAGAGAAGTAGAAACATTGGGAAAGCCACCTAACATCAGGCCGGGGACGGACAATATACAAGTGGATGACTCTTTCCGTGATCAGCATGGGACGAAGGCTCGCAGCAAACACAGCCATCTCGATGGAGATGTGTGAATGATGACCGAACAACTGCTGTTGGGTCAACCTGTTTGCATTAACAGAAATTCAGAGTGACGTTGCCGAGCTGTCAAAGATTTGTTGCTGTGAAAAATTGACCCAAAACTGTGCTTCTAATGTAATGTAAATATCGTTGATGTCATTTTTCACGTTAATCCCTCATTCTGCCGATTGTGAAATGATGGTTTAAGTTCATAGTATTTTAACAACAAATGCAGAGAATAAATTGACACCTGAAATTAAATCTATAAAGCTTTTTTTTTCTTTATTTCTAGCGAACATCATGTAACAGATTCACAATTTTTAAAAATATACATTTTTGTAGCTATTACATTTAAAAAGAAAAATCAACAGGTAAGATCTTCTTTTTGAAAAAAAAAAAAAAAAAACACAAACTAAAGTGAGAGAGTGTGCTGAATCAGAGGATATACCCGTATCTGAGTTTTAAAATACTTTCATCATTTTCCCTGCCTTCAAACATATACAGTACATAAAAGAATGAGATGGGAACAGAAGCGTACAGTACACAGGGGTCAAGAGCATTCACAAAGCATCATGTTCCAACGTGTTATTAGCACCATTACTCTTCAGCCATACTGCACTTTTTACTCTTTCCATCATTCAGTTTTTAATGGAAAAACACCATGAGTGTCGAGGCGATGTGGCACAGACCTGTCTGTGTGGGTGGGATTGTCTGTTACGCAGTTTTCATTAGTGTTCTCCCTTTCTCAGAGATAATGTTAAGAACATATTGGAGAGTAATGCCTTGACGAACAACTGTTTGACATGACTCCCGGTGATGAGAATAAAAAAAGGCGAAGGGTTGCTCGTACATTCACCTTGCCTGCTCACGGCCGACACAAATACTTCGGCTCGGAAGCAAGAAACCAAAAACAAAAATGCATTGCAAAATTGACAGAGAGATTGCATTAAATCTGTTTAGCATATTTACTGTATATAACATTTGTAATATATATATATATATATATATATATATATATATATAGTCAATTTTTGTTCATATATATATATCTGCACTTCTTCAATAGCGTTTACTTTGATAACACTGATTGAAAATACCCTGCAGCAAACACTTTCAGAAAGTATGTGTGTGGGACAACCATTACAAAAACAGAGTGAACACAGACAAGTGCTTGATTGTCTCACTAAACGTCTTCAGTGTATTTGTAAGGGGCCATTCAGAGATCTTCGGGCTGCTGCTCCCTTCAGGGCTGTGCTAAGTTTGAGGAAAGGAAAGGAAAGGAGAGCAAAGAATAGGGAAGGAAAGGAAAGGAAATGTGCATCATGGGCAATACTAGTTGGCTAGAATGATCTTTTGGGCAGCAGTGTGGACACTTGACAATTGCGTTGCTGTTGTTGTTGTTTTTTTGTTTTGTTTTGTTTTATTCCTTCCCTGCAACCCTACCTTGAGGTCTCTCCATTGTTTGTCTTGGTGGGTTCAACAGAGACAAGGAGGGTGTGTATGTGCTTATGTGTCTGTGTAAGTATGCATGTATAGTTATGCATGTGCAAGTTTTTTACTGCCATTTCTTTAGCTTGGAGCCATGAGGTAAATCCAAGAGGCCTTCATCAGTTCCAGTTGGGGGGAGGGTGTCCGGGGCCGACCAGCGCCGCTTGCGTGGACGCTCCTGCTGCTGAGCCACAGGCTCGGCGGCCAGAGTGCATGCAGGTGCTGGCACGGTCGGAGGAGGGTGGTGAGGAAGAGGAGGAGGGGGAGGTGGCGGTGGCATCTCCTCCCTGTGCGAGCTGCCGGACTCGGGCGCAGCCTTGGAGGAGTGATGCGTGCGATGGGATCTGGAGCTGGTACGTGTGTGTGTTCGGTGAGTTTGGGTGGGTGTGGGAGTTAGGGCCAGGCAAATGTCACCCTCTACAAGCTGGCGGCAGGGTAGACCGTATAGCTGTGCCGTTCTCTGGGGACAGCAAGAAGACCAGCCTCGATCCTGCACAAAGAATGGATACTCCACCAAGACCTTCAGTAACTCCTACACAAAACCACAAAATGTGTTATAAATTTAGCCAAAGACTTTGTCATGTCTTTCATTTATAATCACAACAATATGGCTTTTGTGCACAAGAAAATGGATCATTTCATTTAAAAAATGCAGACAAACTGATGCAGAGCATTTTAACCTGAAAATATAAGAACAATTCTCATGCGCTTTTCAAATTAAATTTTTCATTATCCTCTTATCTGTTACCTAAGTACAGGACACTAAAGTGTAAGCTTAAGTACGTATCTGAAGAGAAGGCTGACCTGTGTGTTGCGGTCTCTGAGGTGGACCTGCAGGTGGCTAAAGCCCTGTGTGCTGCTGGGCGAAATCAGCAACACCGTGCAGGTGCTGAGGTGGAACTCTGGGGAAGTATCCGCACTCCTCAAGAAGTCCTCAGTCCGCAGCTCTTCTACCCGCTTCAGCTGACCGCTGGCCAGCTCGATCAGGGAACCCTTGGTGAAGTGAGGTAGGAGTGCAGGGGGCGATGGGTGAAGGGCAAGGGTTGAGGTGCGAAGATGTGAAGGAGACGCCTCCCTCCCTCTGTCTCGTTCTCGGTCGCGCCTTCTCTCGCGCTCACTGTCTCTGTCTTGGTCTTTGTCGTGTATTTGCTTCTCCTTGTCTTTAACTCGCTCCCTGTCCGTGTGTAAGACCTTGTCTCTTTCTTGGTCTCTGTCCCGGTCTCTTTGTGACCTGTCATGGCTGTTAGGTAGACTCACCGGTGAGTGTGGGGAGTTCCTTAGATTGTGCTGCCTGGTGACTGGCTCCCTCTGCATGTTGTACAGGGGCGTTCCTGAGGAGCTGTAGAGTGGGTATGCCTGGGCCTGAGGGCTGGTGTGACCCATTGATTCCAAGGAGTAGTAGATTTGGGCTTCAGCTGGTGTGGCCCCAAGGTGGTCCAGTAGTCCCACTCTACCTGTCCTGGAGTCTGGTCCGAGGGAGTGGGGACTCGGGGAGAGTAAATTGGCGCTGGTCTTAACAGTCCCATGCAGATGTCGGTCCTGCAGTGAGGAATGTGGCTCAGGGGCCTCCTGAGCTTGAGAGTCTGACAGAAATGGCACAGAATGTACACGGGATGTCAGATCGTCCTGCTGTCTCCGTCCACCGTTGGTGTGGGAGCTGTGTAGGCTAATGTCCAACCTGGTTCTGCTGCTGTCATTCCCATATTCTCCTGTAAGTAAGGGCCTGGAGGCCGAGACAGTCCTGCTGCCTGGTCCGTCCAGACCATTGGGCCTCTTGGCCAAGTACCTGTGTCTTCCTTCATATAAGCTTGGGTCTTGAGGGTAAAGAGAGTGGTGGCTAAACAAGTATGAAGGGGAAAAGAGAGAGGAGCTGTAGTCCCGCCGACCACTGTTGATATAGGACCACATCTCTCTAGAACTGGCTGGGAAGGGAGTCTTAAAGGAGGAAGCAGAGGAGGAAGATGGAGGAGGTGGCAGAGAGAGGGGACCCTCACCTCTAAGCCACCTAGAGTGATGGGGCAAAGGTGACGAGAGAGGATCATCTCTCCAAGCAGCAGGAGAACCTGAGCTTCTTCTTTCACTGACCTGCCCTGGGAAAAGAGGAAGGGAGACGGTGGGAGAGTAGCTCGGATGCCATGGTATGGGCACAGGGAGGGTCGGGGCCGGAGCAGGAAGGGGTGGAGGAGTATGCAAGAGATGTGGGTTTGGGTTAGTCAGGACTCGGTCCCTGTCACTGGCCTCCCTGCCTCCCTCTCCTCTCCCTGTGCTGGACCGACTCCGGAGCGGCACAGGGGGTTTGAACTCATCCAGAGGGACGTGGTGTTCTGCTGATCCTTGGCGAGACTCCCTCTTTTTGGGAGGGAGGCACTCTTTGCCGCGGTCAGGGCTGGGATTCATGGGTGGGCTCCAGCGGCAGTGGCGGCCCCCTGTGTGTGGGTGCAGGCTAGGTCACATGGGCCTCACGGGAGAACGAGGGGCACGGACAGAGGGGAAGGCTGATATACAGCATCACTGTTGGATCACTGCCGGTTGTGCCGTATTAAACCGCCGCTCACCTACAAAGACAACGAAAGAGGACAAAAAAAAAACACAGATAAGGTGGGTGAAAGGGAGGGATGGGACAGACAGAAGTGGGAGAGATTAAGTGTGAAAATTGAAAAAGAACAGTCTGTCAGGTCCTGGCATCAGTTGTAGTTAAGATTTAGCTGTCAGTCTGGTCAGACATGCAAACAAACACTCGGCTGCATCAGACAGATGGAGAAAAATCAGCGAGTGGCTCCCTCTTCCAAACTACTTTAAAGAGGTTAGAAACTTAGCTTTCTGTTAGCTGCTGCTAATTAGTCATTACTTATGTGCAGTGCGGTGAGACTGAAACTACCTAACTTACTCGTTTCATTCAAACACATTACTCCCACATCTCGGCTAAAAATACTTTTGCAGCCAATGAAGTTCAGAGGCAGTGCAGTGAGTGTGTGAGTGTGTGCGAAAACACACACAGAGACTACTCACAGCAGGAGAGTTTTCATCTCTGACTCTCAGGGGATGATTAGAATATGTAGATATGTTTTTGTACCACTTTCATGAGCCACCCCCACGACATCCTCGGGTGTTTTCTGCGTTCTATAGAAGCTTACTACTAGCACCCCACCACCCCCTGTCTTTCAGACATGCACGGACAGCAACAGACACACAAATACTCCCTCAGGCGGCTGTACTCACTCCCCCAGTGATAAGCAAAGCTGGTCACCACCCACCCAAAAGCTGACAGAAACAGTGTTGATATTGCCACCAGTTGTTGTGGATGCAGGATATGTGTCTTTGCATATTAATTATGTGCCACAGCAGGGGTGTGGGGGAAAATATGTGCGACTGTTGGTGTGTGTGCATGCATGTATACCATGTATGTCTGAGTGTGTGTATGTGTGTGTATGTGTGTGCATGTGTTTTTATTTTTTCTTGGAGGAATATGTGAATGTGTTTATTTGTTTAGGTCTTTGTGTGCGTGTGTGTTTGTGTTCGAGTCCTCAAATGTGTCAGAGATTTTGCAGCCTTGTTTCATTCAGTGAGAAGTGCGGGGGAGCTCTACTAATTCTTTTCCAAACGTTTTAAATGAGCTCTTTTGAAAGGATGGCTGCCGCGCCAGCTGTTCCCTCCGTCACCTCCTCCACCGCCACTCTCACCACTGCCGCCGCCACCATCGCTGCTCCCGCCGCCGCCGCCACAACACCACAGCACCGTGCAGCCACTCAGCCCCGCACTCACCCGCAAGTCTGTCTCAACTGCCTACCAGCTCCCTGCCGTCTCACCATCCGCCACACTGTCGCTATGGCAACCGTGTCTGTACGCGCACACACACGCGGTCACGCGCATCCAGTCGGTTGGAGAGGTTAGATGGGGATACTCCACGGAGAGGCGGGTACTCTGTTGCTCATCAAGTGACTTGGTCCAAAAACAGAATAAGTGTTAGAGTGGAGCAAGCTGTTAGTGCATCTGAGTGGAAAACTGAAAAACGAGTGCTGAGAGGAGGGAGGGCTTATTGTCCCAGACACTGGCAGGACGGCCAGAATGAATAGGACATCAGAAATAATTATGTAGCGTTAATAGATCGATGAAGTTGTTGCTATCACGATGAAAGTGCTATTGACGGGAGATTTGTTTTAATTTCTGCCTAATGATGGAAACCGAATAAACCCAAAAAAATATGCGTGTTAAAAATAGATATTCTGATGATGAAAGGCCTTCTCAGATGCCAGCAACAATCAATACTTGTTATTTAAAGCATTTATAGCCCCATCTCGTTGAGTTTTTAACTGGTTAGTTTATTTTGCAACAAAAGGAGATGAAGAAATACCATTTGAAAGAGCACTTTAAATAAATACATGCAAAAAATAAAAAATAAAAATACACGCAGAGCCGGAACACAAACAATTTTCAAAACGCGCCGTTTTTCCATTTTGTCATGTGGCGTACAGTGCTGGGACTCGGATGTCTTAATCTGGTTCCAGTGTTTGTCCTCGAATGACTCTTACACCCCCTTCATTCTGACTGATTATGAAAAAGGTTGTCAAAAAAAGACAGAACATAAACTTGCCAAAAAAAGTACAAGAAAACAAAGAACACAATTGTGCATGTGGAGGAGTTTGCAGAGAAATGTCTTCTAACAGAATACTCCTACACTATGCAGACATGCACAGGCGCAGGAATTTAGCTGGGGCAACTGTTGTCGTAGCGTTTAAATGTATCAAAACAGACAAATCACCGGCGTAATTACGTCAAAATATTCCTCAAAGATCATTTGCTTAATAAGCATGAACACAGATATTAAAACAAGTTATTTTATTTTTTTCCTTCTAACTAATTAAAGTTAAAAACAGCATTATGTTCCTGTATAAAAATACAAAATACATATATTGTTTACCTTTCAAACACTTAAAAGCAACAATGAACGCAACAAGGCATGCATATTTGCTCTGCCGTATACTCATCGCGCCTTTTTCTCGACATGCAGTTCTCAGGAGTCTGTCAAACACACCTCCATTCTCATGACGGCAAACATCAGGAAAACAGAACTGCTGGATGCTACTGGCAACTTCTGCCAATTTTACTGTCAAAGAAACGTGAAAATAACAGTCCTATAGTAGAAAGTGCAACTGTTAAGCAACTCATATTCCACAGAGAGCATCGAGCGGCAAACAGACAGGTTGATGGGAGTTGGTAGTTGTGATGTGATGCGAAACTGACCTTAGTGCGAGCTGAGCAGACGTCCCAGTGTTGGCAGTCATTCATATTCTAGTCCTCCCAGAGGGTCAGCCCACTCCTCAGCTCCTCACTGTGCTACACTGCTCCTCCACGGCACTACCGCCAGTTACAACACCCGCAGATATCAGCTGCCTCCAGCCACACACTGCTTCTGATCTCTGTACGCATGAAATAACACCAGCGAGCCCACCGAACTGAGGGAAAAAACTGAGAGCCTGCTATCCGTATCTCTGTGTGTGATGTGTGTGTGTGTGCGCGCGCGTGTGTGTGTGTGTGTGTGTGTGTGTGTGTGTGTGTGTGTGTGTGTGTGTGTGTGTGTGTGTGTGTGTGTGTGTGTGTGTGTGTGTGTGTGTGTGTGTGTGTGTGTGTGTGTGTGTGTGTGTGTGTGTGTGTGCAAAGGGCTGAGGAAATGAGTAATATCTAGCTGTGAGAAACATGTCTGCTATGCAGAGCCACACAGGCAGACCAGTTGCCGCTGCCGCCCACTTGCTTTAATCACTGTGAGGGACACACACACACACACACACACACACACACACACACACACACACACACACACACACACACACACACACACACACACACACACACACACACACACACACACACACACACACACACACACACACACACACAGAGTACATAAATACATATACATACATACACAGTCAAGGATGCAGCCTGCACACATATTGGGCGGTATAGTCTGACAACATTGTCAGTGTTGCCTTTTTTATTGTCTCATCTTATGGTTTCCTCATTCCTCACATCTTTTAACTGGAAACGCCTTCAATCGACCAGTTAATCAGCAATCATATGAAATGTTTCTGATGAACACTTCTTTCAAAAGACGTGCTGTCACATAGAAGAGCTGGAGGGATTGAGGGGAGGCAGAGAAACCGTTGATGAGAGACAGGGAGGGACATGGTAGGAGGCTCATCCTACACACACACTCTCAGACTTCGGCTTTTGCTGCTGCTTCTGACTCAAATCTAAACCTCACATCCATCAAGTGCGCACACACACTCTCTTACATGCATTCTACTTTTCGCTTATCTGTATATTTAGCTTAATTTGTGTTTTTTCTTTTCATCAAAGCAATTCTGTTCCAACTTTACACACACACACACACACACACACACACACACACACACACACACACACACACACACACACACACACACACACACACACACACACACACACACACACACACACACACACACACACACACACACACACACACACACTTAGGGGCAAATAGGGGCTCTCTGTGGGAGAGCTCTGAATGATTTGTTCCAGTGATTCAGTAAGTGAATGTGAAGTGTGCTGGTATGGCTGGTGCAAGTTATTAGGACTGTAACAGTGAGAGCAGAGTTGTTCATTCACAGCAAGAAATCAAATACCTGTCAGTATAGAAAACCTTGTGCAAAATAATAACCAAGCTCAGAAGTGAGAATGCGAGGCTATGCAAATAACCTCGTCTGTTGCTCGTCAACGAAACAGGGCCAAACCTCAGCTCGAACAGGCTTATGTTAATTATCGGCACAGAACGGCAATATAGAGGCCAGAACATAAAGTAAAGCATAGGGGAAATAAAACTTAATGAAGCAATCAAGTCATTATTTGGTATGGTTGATTGTAAAAATAAATCTTTATGGGTTTGTTTTGTATTTGTGAAAGCAGTACATCCAACCTTGTGCACGCAGACTCGTACCCGCCGCGAGTAAATGAGAATTCAACCTTGTCTAACTTCTCCACCTCAATGAAATGGAAAGGTAATCGGGTTTGTAGGTACGGCAGAATATCAGCTTGAAGGTCGAGCTGAAACATTCTCACTGTGAGGCAGCAACTGGTGAGAACAACCCCCCTGACATTTAGGTGAGCGTTACTTCTATTTTTCCGAGGGAACGCTGCTTAATGATGAACCGAGGCTGAGTGGGCAAGACAGCCGCCTGCTTCAGAGGTTATCACATTTGTTTTGTTTTGGTTCATCTTTCAAAATTAATTAGAGGATTTTCAAGCATTTTGGCAAATTTTGATTAAAGTAAAAATTGTATGTATTAAGAAGAAGAAGATAAAGACAAAGAAGATGAAGAAAAAGAAGTAGATGATGACGATGATGATGAAGTAATCATTTAGCACTTTGAAAAGAAACAATCACAAAGTGCTTCACACAATATTCAAGAAAATGTATGAAAGATGATATATGAGGTAAAAATTGGACAAATAAAAAAGACCACATAATTTGTATAGACACTTATGAAACAAAAGTTAAAACAATAAATATTTTAAAATCAAAGCAAACACACAGATGGGATTAAGTTGAAAATATCTATATTTTTAATCATTATGAATTTCTTTAATATATCACACTGCCACATAATAAATGATCTGTAGGCCAAACTTTGTACATTACTTGCTGTTCTGAGATAAATACTTTACGACTGCGAGCCGTCGACGTGTATGAACAAAAGTTAAACGTCTTTCAATTAATATAAATTCAATATAGCGTTTTCTCTGAGGTGCAAGAGTTTACTTTACTTTGATTAACTTTCCAACATATAATTATCATACAGCATATTCTTGAACAAAAATCATTAAAGCAAGGTTGTTTAAAGTAAAAAAAAAATTACTTTACAAAATAAACAAGATAAATTAAATGTAAATAAGCAAATAATGTAATTGCAATAATTTCCTCATACTGTAAGGTAATTAACACTTCTGTCTTCTGTAGCAATTTTATTGACATACACCAGTGTTTGAATGTAATTTCACATTAATGATACCACTTGTCAGCGTTTGATACAAATTTACACATAATAGTCCAGTCATAGTGAAAGAGCAGGAAATAGAAATGGGTTCATCACAGGGTGTTTACTACAACACAGAGATAGAGAAATGACTGTTGTGTGCTACTTATGCATGCACACTCTGATATTCAGCATATCGAACACGCACAGAGACAAACATCAACACGAGCAGGCACAAAACAGAGTCACAGTGCGCTGTCTGTCAGTCATTTATAGTACCACTGAGGCATTTGGTGTACTCTCCCTCCATCTCGTCTTTCTGCCTGTCTTGCTCTTTGGCTTGGCACTTTTTAATCTGTCCATCACACCCACACATGCACACACACACACACCGGCAGGGTCAGGCCCAGACAAGAAAGGTCAGATGAGTCAAACTCCCTCTATCAGACCATAACAGTGAAGAAATAAAATAGCAGCAGAGGTCACAGACCTCCACAGGTGAGGGTTCTGAGAACATTTTACAGTCTTACCGTCTTTTGCTTCAGGTTCTTAAAAAAAAGAATAGAAAAGAATGAAAAAGACATAATCCTTCTGCCACTTTTTTTTTTTTTTTTTTTACCCTTCCCCATGTGTAGCCTGGTATTGGGTGTCTGATCACGTTTCAGGCTGAGTGGGAGATCTATGATGGACGTCTGATGCAGCAGAAATTTGTTGCTGAATGTAACGGATCTGAACAGAGGGAAGAGTGGAGGAGCGGGTGGGGACCAGAGGACAAGATAGATCACAAAGTGCTGTGCATAAAATGGGTGCAAGAAAAACCAAAACTTAAGAATTTCATAAAATACAGTAAAAGTGGGGCACAGCATGTCAGCAATGTATTTAGGAGCCTGACCATGCAACGCCTGGTGTGTTGAGTGAGGAAAACAAAATATTAAAGTCAAATCGAAATTTGACTGGGAGCCAGTGAAGATTTGACACAATGGGTGTGATGTGGGCTGTTTTGGGTGTGACTGTCAAAAGTCTTGCAGCTGAATTTTGTATGACCTGAAGCCATATAGGTAGATGGATAGGTTGGCGTCATGGACAGAAGGGAGGAGGGGAGGGGAGTACTACTAGCTTTGTGTGATGGCTTACTCTACAAGGAGCTGAGCTAAGCTGATAAAAGGACAGGGTGATACGGGCGATAGCTTATTGGGCAAGAGGCCAGGTCAGCCTTCAGGGCTCTGACCCATTCTTCAGCAGGATGAGCCAGCAGCCCTGCCCGCAGCAGGCTCAACCACAATGAAGATGGGCTTACGACTCAGGAGTTACTATTAACACCAACACATGCACATACAGACACACACACACACACACATACACACACGTGCTGCATATACGCACAACTTATCTGCAAAAAAAATTAAAAATAAAAAATCGGGGGAAAATTGTGCTAACTCATGGAAGTTTTCTACAACATACTTGGTATAATGAGTGCTAATTTTGATGATGAGAACATGATTACTGCACGTCCAACTTGTAGAAGACAGTCTAAACAGACGACATTAAGACAAATCCGCTGATCACTACATGCGGAGCTAATAGGAAGAGAGAGTACAGCAGTGAGTGATGCAGACGGCTGTAATGTATTGCTGGGTTAATCCCTGTGAATCCTAACTGGTACTGCCTAAGGCAGGCTTAGTATAGTTCTGGGAGGAAATCCCCCTGTGTAGTGGTACAGGCCATTAGCCCCTAGGGTATAAATAGGGCAGCTATGGCTCCTTAAGCTGGCTTTTACGCAATATCAGTTAAAAATATGACTTGACTAATTACATGCAGGTCAGCCAGTCAGCAGAAGCAAAAATTCCTCCACCTCATTCTCCTCCTCCTCCTCCTCTTCCTCCTCTGACCACGGCAGACTGTTGCTCTGTCTCTCTCCCTGCCTCTTCAAATACATGTTGACATGTATTACAAGAGCACGCGTGGGTCAGCATGGAGCACGTGGAACAGTTAGCAGCAAAGTTTGTGGCTGACATTATCTCGTGTGTTACATTGCTGTCATTTACTGACATTTAAGTGTCTGCTGGGACTTTCATTTTGGCATTTTTTTCCCCACTGTCTCAGTCTGATAATTTGCCTCCTTTTTGCAGCATCTGCACCAGCCCGACAAGTATTCTCAACCACAAAAAGCTGACATTGCTTTCAATTTGTAGTCATCCTCTCCATCACAAGGACATTAAACACAGAAAATAAAAACATCAACCGTGCCACTATTAGTTAGGTGGCAGCGATTCTTATGCAACTCCAATGGATGTCACGCGCTGCTGATGTTCATGTTTTCAAATTTTCATTTCCGCAGCGCACTCTAAATTAAGTTTTCCTTCTCTCCCCTCCCCCCCCCCCCCCCCATGATGTACTTCACTGGTGGTACAGGCAGGCGGCCGTCCCTCTCGCTAGTCTGTGACATGATTAGCCCAACTCAGAGACCTTGATGCGAGCAGTACTCTCACGCTATGAGATCAGTAGCTTACGAGTGGCGCGGGGGCGGGAGGAGGAGAGGGGAAAGCGAGAGCGAGTGAGACAAAGTCGGATGGGGGGTAAAAACAGCTTGAAAGAGAAAGGGGCCAGTGTGTGCCAGCGTGTGTGTGTGTGTGTGTGTGTGTGTGTGTGTGTGTGTGTGTGTGTGTGTGTGTGTGTGCGTGTGCGTGTGCGTGTGCGTGTGTGTGTGTGTGTGTGTGTGTGTGTGTGTGTGTGTGTGTGTGTGTGTGTGTGTGTGTGTGTGTGAATGTGAGTGTGTGTGTGATAGAGAACGGGGATTACTTTTCATTCCAAAGATTTGTTGTTCTTGGCACTGTCCCCTGGCGACTGCCAGTCAAACTGGGTTTTTGTTGGTTTTCTGGTTTAGCAGAAAATGTCAGCAAACTGTAAGCAAACAGACTGATGACATCTCCATGGAGAGAGCATGGCCAGGTCTCCCGTTGGTAGCTTAAGTGCCATTCATTTTCAGAGACTGTCTAGACTGGCTTCACAGATACTGTCTGGAGTACCTTTATCACCGCTGGTATTCAAGGCAACATTGCAATACACTGCTGTTATTGCTGTCGTTCTCCAAACCTCCCCCCACGAAATCTGCCACACACTGTCACAGTTATTTACTCAACAAATCACTAAGGCTGTTTGTTATAGAGGGTGCTGCAAATTAGAATGAGATAGAGTTGAGTGGGCTTAATGCTTACTTTCAATACAACAGCAGGGAGAGTCCCGGTTCCACTCGAGAGAAAACCTTTATCACTCAGCTTGATCATTTTTGTTAATTATTTAAAAAAAATATAAAAAATACAAATACAAATTAGCTAAAGTGTTTTTGCTTAGTGATTTTGATATGGCAGAGGACAGTTTCATTATCAAAATAAAAAGCAAAGCATTATGAAGGTAGGTAGGATTAAATGCATCCCACAAACTCTCAGGACACGACGGATGCAAAAGGTTACAGGAAGTTTCAGATATTACACTTTCTATACAATGATACAAAAGCCAATACTGTGAAATATATCTGCACAATGACGCAGATTTACTTGCACAGGCTGCAGCAGGAAAGAAGGCTGGGCTGGCTGAAAACCTGTGGGTGTAAATAGTGGGTGGTGGGGTTGAAAGGTCACTGACCCCTATTGTAGATGAAGTGTGGAGGAGGAGGAGTACATACTGCTTGATGATACACAAAGGTTAGCGAGTCAAGGCCAAGGAAAACGATCTGTACGCACACAAAGAGCGATGAACAGACTTGGTCAAATTGACAAGATTAGATGTGTATGTTCTCATGCGAATGCAGACGTGCATTCACCAGCATCTTCACTTCACACATAACAGTGAGTGCTTTGAAATGTAAATACCTCGGATGAAATATCGGTTCCCACGTCGGCCTCGCAAGGGACGCTCGGACCGGCAGGTGTGTCTGTCACCTTAAAGTAGTCTGGCACAGTGTCAACTGTACTCAAACACCTGCCATTGTTTGGGATTATTCATCACACTCCTTCTGGTGGACTCCCAATTCAATTCACATAGTATTCCACTTGTGAGACTGCTGGTCTGGGAACAGTGGCCATGAAAGTCCCCTGGATTTACTAAAAAATGCCATGAGATCATGCTAAATCATCACGAGCACATAAAGGAATTATAGACCACTATTTAGTTGTAATATAAGAGGTTCATTGTGACTTTGGAATATATTATGCATGCCTTGGCACACTGCGGATATATTCACAGCTATTGCTTGATATGTTTGTTGACACCATTATTAAAAAAAATCTTTCGATTTTATTTGCACGCCAAATTCCTGACATAGCAGAAATATGAGTCCATATGACACCATGGATGAGGATCTCATTTCTTTTCTGTTCCGTAATAGTGTGACGTGCAAGACAAGCAAAGACATGCAAGTCAGTGTTTACCCATGGGTGTGACTTAAAGTGACAATCAGAGAGATTATCCCCAACACATCCTCATACAAAGCGGTGAGTGTTTGTAAGCCCTTGTAAAGGAATACGGCAGTGAAAGAAAATGACGAGACAAACAAGGTTATTTGGGGTTATGTCACCTCAAATGTTCTATAACCTGCTGCTGCTACTAGAGCGAGCCAAAGACGAGCGTTTTCTCAGAGCTACTACATGGCACACAGCCCTGCAAATCACACATTCACCGACGCCACACATGCACAGACTCCTATAATCATGCAAATGCACGGTCTCGGCATGAATGTACACTTAACTCTAACTTTTTTTCCTTTCTGTGTCTTTCACTTTCAGTCTCCCCACCCCACCCACTCTTGATTTTTCTCTCCGTCTTTCCCTATCACTCATCTGGGTAGCTGTTTGAGAGCACACACTCGACGTGGGTGAGAGTGCTAGAGTAGAGTATATGACTGTTAACACAAGGTGCAGGGTGTGTGTGTGTGTGTGTGTGTGTGTGTGTGTGTGTGTGTGTGTGTGTGTGTGTGTGTGTGTGTGTGTGTGTGTGTGTGTGTGTGTGTGTGTGTGTGTGTGCGTGGTGCTGTAGGTGGAGAGGCACAGCAGGGCGTGAAGGAGCGCTGTGATAATGACAGGCCATGCATTATATAACATGCAGATTGCATAAGGAGCAGATTATTTTAGGTCCAGATATTGAGGATGTATAAGTAATTTTTTTATTTTTTTTTTTAAACGTGGGTGTACAGCACTATGTGCACCTCTAAGTGCAGGGACGTGTGTTTGTGTAGAAATGTTCTGAAATGTGCTCATTTTTTGTGGTTTCTTTCGAGGAGCGTGTGGGTGTGAATAAACTAAAGTGTATTATGTGTTTGTAAGAAGGGGGCATGAATGTTTTCAGATTTCTTTCATAGCTATCTGCATATCAAAACAAGTATGTGGGAATGTTGGCACATTTGTCTACAGTGTGCATAAGGGTGTCTTTATTGCAAGCTCCCACTCATTATCACTTTTAGACTTCAGAGAGATCGACTTGAAAAGGGTTGATTCTCCCAGTCAGGTTAAAACCTCACAACTTCCAGATTTGATGATTTTCGTGCCTGAGCTTGTGTTGATAAAACACTTGCTCCTCTGTGGACTGCACAAGTTTTATGACTCTCTCTCAGGCACTCAGTCACAAGGTTATGGTCCTACAGGATGTCTTGTTTGGAGTCACAGAAGTGAGGCAGCGCAGATACAGTCTCCGTGTGCCACTGCCTCGTCTGTGCGCCTCGCTCCATGCATGAGTGTGCCCCTGTAAAAATAGACCTCTTAAAGGGCCAGCAGCCACTCAACCTTCTCCCACAAGAGGCCTGTTCTCCTCTTCAGGGTGACAGTACTCTAAGAAACATGGGACGGGAGAACATGCTGTATTTCATTCAGTCCATGGGAAGAAGTTGTGTTTTCGTTTCCCGAATGATTCTAAAACATACCTACATTCAATTTTCAATTACATCGCTCACAAGGGCACCTCCTTTTACAAGGCCGCATGACACACAGCCCCGGGCTTCGTCCTGGTAAGTTACAGTGAAATACAAAAGAAACATGGAAGATCTGGGATGAAGATTTTGAGGTACATTTTGCTTTGTGAGGCCGATGAAAAATCATTCAATGCAAAAAGTGTTCCTTATAAAGCAGACTTTGTCACCGTGCTATCAAAACAGCCATTTCTAGGACCAATCTAGCAGTGACATTAGACTTCCTGTACCCTCCAGTTGATTGCCTTCATAATTGAAATAAGTGAATTAACTCAGCAGGGACAAATGTTGTACGTCTTGCTTGAAAGACATGTATAGATGAGAACTGTTTGAACCTGTGAATGTTCCCACATGTAGCATATGGGATGTCACTGCAGCAGAAGGACAGCGCCTGCCGTAGCAGAAATAGACATACAGAAATCATAATTGTGCACACTGGCGTAGTGCGTCTCCATCACAAATGGTGAGAACAGGTTAGAAACAATTTTAGTGGAGCCAGTATACCAGGCAAAAGGCACAGCTTTGTGCTCTAAGCTGAAGAAATGCAGAAAGAAATTTAGACTCAGTAGATATATATACCATAAAAATAAGAAAAAAAGCGAAGGGACATAATTAAGCGCTTCTCCACCAAGTCTCCTTTTCTTTATCTGGTACAGCGACACAAGTTAGACGGCAGACGCCTGATGCACCTGCACACCGGCACATCCTCCTCTGATTGCACAAGCTCTTTCCCAGACTTGCCCCCAACATCTGCACATGTTATTTTCTCTCTCCTCCTCCACTTCCTCCCGTGATGATGTCTCTTTCCAAATTTCGTCCGACTGGACTAACCCCACCCTCACCAATCTCACACCCATCCCTCCCAAATTTGAGTGGGCTCCTCGAGGGCCCCTGGCTATCTCTGGACCAGGGCTATTTAAGCCCACTGCTCTAATTTTGAAAGTCCTGATCTGCCATCAGGCTGAGTGATAAACTTCCACCTCTCTCTCTCCCTCTTTTTCTTTCTGTCTGTCAGCCTCATGCACTCCTTCTCTTCATATCAGTCACACTCTCCCTCCTGTTCACACTCACTCTGTTATTCTCTTCCACGCACACAAACACCCACACGCATAGGTGCTGACTTATATGAGTCCATACAGCACACTCATTCAGACACGCATGCACAAGCAATTCAAATATGTTTTCTCCCTATAATGAACCCGGCTTCAGCCTCAGAATCAAATGTACCCATAGTAACTCCAAAGAGCGCTGAAATCACAAACCAAGCTCTGTGTATCCCGTCATTTGAAGTTGTCGGCACACCTGTGCCGACTCTCTCCCACACACACACACACACACACACACACACACACACACACACACACACACACACACACACACACACACACACACACACATACACACACACTCAGAGGAGGAAGCAGTGTGGTCACATACCTCACCGGGTGCCTTTACGTAGCCGGTATCAGAGAGTTTACTCATTGGATCAGGCAGCAGCAGGCACGCAGGAATATCCAGTTTTGAGACTGTGAGTCTATTCCTCCTCTATACTGCTCAGCCTTCCCTCCCTTCATCCTATTCCTGCCTCTCCTCCTTCTCACTCTCTAAACGCCTCTTTGCTCTCTCTCTCTCTCTCTCTCTCTCTCTCTCTCTCTCTCTGTCTCTCTCTGTATCTCCCTGTGAGTGCGCTCTGTCTCTCTCCCCACCTTGCTTGATCTCTCCAACCCCCTCCCTCCCTCTCTCTCTCCTTCCTTCAAACTGACACACACACACCTATCTCACTCTTACAACTTCAATCTATACTCATCCCTCTTACTAAGTCTCTGTGACACACAGAGACATTTGATAACTTTTTCTTTTCCTTGCCTAATATGCTCTGTGTGTGTGTGTGTCTCTCTCTCTCTCTCCCTCGCTGGGAGTGTATAATTAGACAGAGCTCAGTCGTAATACAGTCAGGCTCATTGTGGGAGCCTTAGCATTGCTGCTCATGTTTGGCTGACAGCCCAGCAGCTTCACTCATTAACCTCCCTCGAGCTGCAGAATGGACCAGCCCACAGCCTGTGCTATTTGCTGCAACACCTCAGCCTCTTAGACCGACAGCCAATCACAGTCCGCGTGGATGATGGGGAAAGGTGTGCCTGCCCGGCGCCGGGTGCTGTAGGTAAAAGAAGTAAACCTAATCACTAAGCATTGACGTGCCGCGGCAGGTGAGGCGCAACGCCAGCCGGTCAGATGTGACACAGGGAGGGGTTTCATCACAGTCACAACAAGTCAGTTCTTCTTTTGGTTGAATCACTTGTTCTTGATCCGCGTGCTGTGGCATCATGTGCTTTCTTTCAGGCTTGAAACCACAGACGACCACTCACAAACCTTATTGTGAAATGACTGTGAGGTATGGGAATGTCCTGTGCAATGGAGCAATAAGTCATATGCTCTCTTTACTGTACTGCCTGTCCCAGTTCCCATCACACATGACCCGGTGTAAACCCTCTGAGGAAGATTTTGTTTATCTCACTGACAACAATAATATGAGATTAAAGGGGTTCCTACAGGACATTTACATATTAGACTTTCATCTTGTATTCTAGTACAATTTTAACCTCCATCTACATATCCATTGACTTGTCCCATCAACAGTTTCTCGTGAACTGAATGTACTGACTTGCTGAAACGCACACTGAGAGAAACATACATTTCTAATGAAGGATTCACTAATAAGATATTTATTGTGATGAGATTAGATCCCATCTAATGTTGACTGAATAGCCATGTGCTCTGCTTTTTTTGTAGCCTATAATTTTAGCCTTCAATTTACAATTCTGAAGTCACAGATTTTACATGTTGCTTTTAAAACCTTTTGTTGTTTTCCAACCCATAAACGCCTGGATCGAAATACACACACAACCCTACTTTTGGAGACGGATGGGAAGTGATTGTAATCCATACAAACTTTCCATTTTAATGACAGAACTGATTCAATTAAAGGCACCGTGATCTGCAAAAATACTTGTGGGGAAAAACATGCAATCATGTCACCGGCAACATTGAAAAGAGAAGAAGGCATATGCCCAAAATAGTTAGAAACACAGACAATGCTTCTGGTCCTAATGGGTTAGTGTGTGTGTGTGTGTGTGTGTGTGTGTGTGTGTGTGTGTGTGTGTGTGTGTGTGTGTGTGTGTGTGTGTGTGTGTGTGTGTGTGTGTGTGTGTGTGTGTGTGTGTGGTAACCTGTGATTCCAGTGGGCTTTACCAACAATGAATGAATAAATAATTGATCTTAAGTATGCAAAACAATGGCTCACTGAGGCACACCCGGCTGATGTCCATGAACTCATAAATACATAATTCTTTCTTGCTTTCTTTCTTTCTCTCTCTAAAAATAGACTCATATCTGGGTAAACTGAACATATAAAATGTTGTCAGTCATAAAACAACATCACATACTCTATCCCTTTTAAAACTGACCACCACACGTTCGCCCCCAATGTTGGCGTTCACAAAGCAGCTTGCTTCAGACACTGCCAGCTCCTTAAAAAATGAACTAATGATTCTGTTTATCGGTCAAGAAAAACTGACAATGTTTGGGAAGTATAATGGTTTAAGGCCAACAACAAGTCAATTGTAAATCCTGCCAACTGCCTTTAGAAAGATAAAGCCTTCTTCCCGCATAGTTAGTTACTGATCCACATGGTTTTTACAACATTGTTAGGCTCAATTGGGCAACTAAAAAAAAGATTACATGAACCATTTCACCCCATCGAGTTACAGCCACATCCGACAGTAATATCCTGCCCAGATAATGTGTACACATTGTAAACATCCTCAGCGTTTACAACCATTTCTAGATTTGTGTCAATTAAATGTGATCCATCAAATGCAAAAGTGCATATGCATGCACTTATGTGGAGAGAGACATTTTTGTTTTGTCAGAAGAGCAGTTCCATTGATTTGATACACACACACGCACACACACACACGCACACACAAAAACTCAACAACCCACAAATAACTTTTTTTCTGCAAAGGTCATCAGCGATTTCATGTCAAGCAAGCATTATCTTCTGAAAGTTTCAGTTTGACTTGGGCCCAGGAGTAGGAGGGAGATTGTGATCAAACAACCAGAGAGAGAGTGGGAGGGTGTGACTACAGCATTAACTGAGAGATCACATGGTGTGTGTGTGTGTGCGTGTGTGTGCGTGTGTGGGTGCGTGTGTGTGTGCGTGTGTGTGTGCGTGTGTGTGTGTGTGAGACGTGAGTGTGGCCATACTCGTGCTCGTGTCTTTTGCTCTTGTGATCATTAGGCATTGTGCCGGCCAAACGTCTCAGTATCATTTCCTCTCTCCTTCTCTCTTTCCCATTCTCACTTCTGCTTTCTCACTACAACATCTTATAAATGCTGATGTAAATAAAACTGGAAGAGTTAACACTGAAAGAACGTCCAAAAATTAAAGTCAAGGGAAAATAACAACTGTGTTTGAATGAATGTGGGGTTGCGATCAATGATTTTCCACATTGTATAGAAGTGCTCAGACAAACAGAATTGTCATCTCCCACTTGAAAAAGGTGTAACACACAGCAGGTGGTTGACTCGGGGTCTTTAGTGGGGACAATCTGAGCCGGCGTTTTATGGTTTCTGACTGTACACTGGCCAATGGAAGAGAGAAAACTACAAAGGCTTTCAAGACTCCGAGACATTGAGAAAAAAAGATGAATGGGTTTAGAAAGCCTCAGTGAGCACAAGGTGGTAAATTATGACAAATAATTTGAGTTAACAAATGGAATCAATGCAAATGGAGAAGAGAATCTCAATTACACGGCAGGAACGCAAAAACGTGACCACACACACACACCCACACACACACACACACACACACACACACACACACACACACACACACACACACACACACACACACACACACACACACACACACACACACACACACACACACACACCACTCAGCAATGACAAAGCTAATGCGAGACAATTTCACAACTCTGTGTGTGTGTGTTACATGCTATACTCCTCTGTACTGTAAGCATGTGCTTGCTTGTATGTGCACGTGTGCGGATGAGCCGTCCGTGCGAATGTGTGTCTGTGCGCGCGTGTGTGTGTGAGAAAGTGACTCACCCCGTGTCAGTTACTCCTCTACTAAAGTGTCCTTTCCTTTTTTACTTCACACCTCTCCAGTTTGCTATTTTTGGGTCATGTTAGCAGAACTAGGTAGTAGGCCTATTCCAGAAGAACACACACACGCACGCACGGACGCACGCACACACACACACACACACTACAAACATGCAAAGCCCACTGGGAATGTTTTGGAAGAGTGAGCTGAGACCTGCATCTTTTCTGGTGCGCTGGTACGATAACTGATTCACTGGAGCCGACAAAAATATCCAGGGTTACTCGCAAAGTGAAAAATATCGTATTGCATAAGATGGAGAAAGGACCTGACCACGTATATGCAACAGTAGCTCTCTCCCACAAAGGCACGCACACACACACACACACACACACACACACACACACACACACACACACACACACACACACACACACACACACACACACACACACACACACACACACACACACACACACAATGATGTCCTAATAGTGTCCTGCAGGCAGGCGGGCAGAGGCGGGCCAGGATAGAGAAACTGGAGCTGAGGCAGAGTGCTGACTCAGGGAACAAACCGGAGAGAGAGAGAGAGAGAGAGAGAGAGAGAGGAGAGAGAGAGAGAGAGAGAGAGAGAGATAGAGAGAGAGAGTGTGTGTGTATGAGGAAAAAAGAGACCGAAGAGGACATTGTGCTACACAGAGGCCTCTTGACTTGCGTGTACAAACCAGAATGTCCCGACGACCACTCTACTCACGTTAAAATTGTTTCTCCCAGCATTTTGAGGTTAAGGCCAAAGCTGACTGCCACCAAGCCGACAGAACTGAGTCTTACTCTTCAGAGAATCCCATTGAGAAAAACAAGAAGTAAAAAGGAGAAGTCTATTTCAGTTTTTGTCCTCTTAGTTGTATTATTTCACTCCCTCTTCTGAGCGAATGCTTTGTCAACCTTGTGAGGCTTGTGCCAGTATGCTGAATTCTTGAGTTCAAGGATTGATTTTTATCTAACTTTTGATTAAAAGTAACCATATTTAATATTAGTTACAATACCACAAGTACCAAAGAGGGGTTTGTTGGATACAATGACAGAAACATGAGCAAGCAGACCACATTTTTATACAACCTTGAATTTAGTATAAAAGGAAGATAAAGCTGAAGGAAAACATTTTTTTTATTTGGGGGGGGGGGGGGGGGGGTAAATAAGTGCACTCTATTGTTAACGATCTATTTTTTTTAAGCACAACTAATAATAATTAAGTCAACTTTTAGTGGAATCATGATCACTCCAAACATCCTGCTTGATCTTTGATATCATTCCAACTAAAAAGACAGTGAATAAATCAAAAACTTTTGTGAAATTCACAAGGTAAAAAATGTACATTGTGATCATGTTCATAGCTTTACTCTGTGGTCTTGTGTGTTTATAAGAAACATGCCAGTGAACATGTGCAGGTTGCTTCCACTAATAGGAGCGAGAGAAATATATCCGAAATGAACCAATTTTCTGTGAATCACATTGGATTTCAGTTAACTTGCAAATATTGAAACAAAGTGAGATTTCATTGAATTGGGGTTTTCTCAGTTTCTACTGTAGTAATATTTCCATGTTGCCTTAGTAAAATGTTACCGACGGATGATAAACTAAACTGTGAAAACAAGACTTTAACCAGATTTGTCCTGAATCATTTGGCAGCAGTTTCACTGGCACATGTTTAGACGTGTGTGTGTGTGTGTGTGTGTGTGTGGGTGTGTGTGTGTGTGTGTGTCTGCCTGCCCCTAGCGCATGGCCATATACAAGTGTGGATGTGTAATACGATGTATATAGACTGTGTTCTAAACACAAGAAAAGCGAGTCAGCAACATCCAGGTGGTTTTGGTTTACCCTCAGATTTCACTCCACCCCATTCGTCACTCTCTCTCTCTCTCTTTCACTTCCCTGCCCTCTCTCTCTCTCTCTCTCTCTCTCTCTCTCTCTCTCTCTCTCTCTCTCTCTCTCTCTCTCTCTCTCTCTCTCTCTCTCTCTCCCTCTCTCTCTCTCGCCCTCTCTCTCTGAGTCTCCTTTACTCATCCCCTTGTTGTCTCCCTCTGTCTTTCCTGCTTCATTATTTGTCCTTTCTCTCTGGCTAAAAATACCTGCTGCCCTGTCACTATAACGGATCACCTGAGAGGAAATTTGCTGCCATCAGTGGACAGTGTTTGATACAGCAGCATTGCCACACACACACACATACACACACACACACACTGCAGGGACATACACAGGAACAACACGTGCACACAAAGGCAAACACATACATACGCACATACAGGTCGTGTTTTCATGCCTTCTGGGAACATTGCATTGATTTGCACTCATTTCCTGCAGACTTCCTCTGAACACAATCGTAACAGCTTGCCTTACCCTAACATTAAACTCTGTCTCGCCTGAACCTTGATATTTGTCCCGACAAGAACAACTCCCTGTAAATGTGAACGTGTGACTAGATTCAGGTCCTCACAACAGTAATGCGGCAAGCATGTATGCGCGCACTCCCGCAGACACTTGTCTCCATACCATCAGGGGACATTGGTGCTATTCATTTTCTGCAGATTCAGCTGAAGATACTACTTTGCCTAGCATTAACAGTTATTCTAACTTTAACCTCACCTTTGTCTAAACATAAAACACGTCTAAATTCACAACTTCATTTTTGTCCCCACAATAACAAGTCTCTACAATTTGAGTGTGTCGACAGAATTAAATCCCCACAACAGGAATATATCCATGTCTTGACACGCGTTGCGTTTGATGCCTTATGGGGACATTTCATTGACTGACATTAGATCGTTGCAGACTCAGCAGTAACGTCTACTTGCTTAATCCTAACCCTGACCTCAACCTCACCATGGCATGACCTTAAAATGTGTCTTCACCAAAAAAAGGAATTTCCTCCATTTCCATCCTCATGATGACATGAGTCCTCCAGTGTGTTTAGGTCCAAAAAGTATAAAATGACAAGGCTGCAGGGACACACATATACACGGCCATTGCATTGGCTTACATTAGTTTTTCTTGCTTAACCCTAATTCTAACCACCGTGCAATCTTAAAACACATCATTCAATTCAATTCAATTCAATTTTATTTGTAAAGCGCTAAATCACATCAACAAACATCTCAAAGCGCTCTTACAATGATAGAGTACAACAGAACCCTTATCATAAAAATAAGTTTGATGGTTCCCTATGAGGACAAGAATAAAAATCCTGTGAGACTGAAGTTAGATTTTGGTCCTGTAAAATAAGCAAATACATCAACATATG
>NC_137630.1:23464145-23604029 GCF_963383615.2 Lipophrys pholis
GAGTTTGCATGTTCTTCTGCTGGGATTTCTTAGTTACTCCCACAATCTAAGAAAATACGTCAATTTAAATTCCCATGTTTGATTGTTGCTGTGTGTTGTTCTCTGTCTCTGTCTGCCCAGTGAGAGACCTGTTGAGGGTGTATCCTTCCTCATACACAAGATGGATGTGTCAATTTTGTGAATGCGTGGTAGATGCGTATACCATTTCCATCACACAACTACGTCCTCTAATGCCAATTTTTCTTCTTTTTAAATGATAAAATACTTCATATCACGTAACTGTGATATCAAACATAAAAAAAACACTTGGCCTTAATATTCAAGGGTCACGGAAACAATTTCAGTGTGCAGTTTACTGTTATATCAGGAAATGACTAATATCCACAAGAAAATACCAAGTTCGCTGCTGCATATCAGTGGCAAAGCTCAGCGTGACGAGTCAAACCAATACTGTCAGTCTCCCAGTCCAAGTTGCCGGCTTCCTCCACATGAGTCACTAGATCTCATTTAGACAGTGAAAAACACTGCGCGCACTTGCAGGACTGACAACACTAATCATCATGCAGGCCTAAAACCTGATCCTTCGAAGCACACACTTTCACAGCTTGTCTGCGTAACACAATCAAAGAAACGTGGAAGCTTCAAATTCCAGATTTTAGTCAGTGACCTCTATTAAAAACACAAAACAGCCCCACAGCTGAGAGAAAGTCACGAAACAACTGAGGCAAATCAAAGTGATCTCACTGCTGTTGGGAAGTTTCTTTTTCTTTTTTTAAATGGCATCACAGGTAGAAATACTGTAACTGTCAGATGTCCTGCTGGCAAGGACAAACAGAGCGTATTGAGAGCAGTGGTCACATTTAAAATGCACTGCTGCTTTCAAAGAGGCCGCCAATGACTGTATTACAGTCTAACATAGTTTGGTAAAACAAAAGCTCTTCTTTCTCACAAAGGTTGTGCATCTCACAGCTGAAGCAAGCATAATCCTAACAACTTTCCAGACTCACAATGGCTAATTAACACCTTGACAGAACTGTGCGCTCCTATCTCTGTGAACAAAGGCATTGCTGCTGTCGCCTCTCTGTCCTGCTACATTTAGCAAACAGCACCTAGATACTGTCTAACAGGGAGGCTCGGAGGCACAAGTTTGAACGCTGGCAGGCAGGTGTGCATGCTCGTGCACGTGGCACTTGGATGTCTGTTGCCATGGTGACCCCCAGAATATCCCCACACTGCACAATGTGATATTTTTATTAAAGTTTGAGCGCTTTGACTTTACTGTCTGGCGAGGCTGCTGAGATGCAAAGTGAAGATTTTTCTTCAGTCCTGTCCCTGAGGCTCAACGTAGCCGTGCGTTCTTCAAATCCAGCAGCTCATGTCATCAATCTCAGTCTTCATAGGCAAATCAAAGGGTTACACTGGTGTCGGGGGAACTCTTACTGGTGACCAGGAACGGTGTGATTGAGTCGATGGAAGTGCATGTGTTTGTGACTCTGTGACTTGTGCGTGTCCATGCACAAATGTGTGTATTCACCACAGTATGACTCACATACCACATCAGAGACGATGCAGCAGAAAACTGAGACAACACAGTTTCAAAGAGGAAACCAGCACTGATAAAGCTGAAAGAGCAACAGGCAAAACACACACATGCATGCATTACACTCATGCACACGCACACAACACCTCAAACAGACACTGGGAATCCCCTTTTGTTCACCTGAATGAATTAAACCCAGAATGATCTGTAACATAAAACACACTTGAGTTGAAATACAAGAACTGTCATTTACTTTCCATACTTGAGGGAAATTTTAACCTGAATTTGAATTATTGGATTCCTCCTAGCACCACAGTCTTCTCCGAGCTGTGATAAAGTGATGTCGGAAAGGATTTAAAAAAATTTTTTTACCACCAAGTGCATGTTCTGCAGTGCCCAAACATTTAAATGTAATACACAAAAGTTACCAGCAGAGGTCAATACCAACTCATGAAAGAGTTTACAGTATGTACAGTGAAGGGGAATATCTTCTCTCACAATCTGAGACATGTCAAGCATCATTGGTCTTCCTGTCAAACCCAAGAGTTCCAAACAGCATCCTTTGGATTATTCCAGTTATAAATACAGGATTGATGAATAAATCAAGTTGTATGTAGAGATTAGATTATCTGCAAAGCTGAGAAAGCAGGAGAAGAAGAAATTCAGAGTTTATAGATGACCACAGCAACATAATGAAGTAGAACAGGCCATAAATCATGTCTTATTATCCTCCTTTATCTCCTTACAAGGTCGGCAATGACTTTTCCAAGACATTAGTGGTTGGACTGAAACAGCTTCTTCCAGCTGAAGTGTGATGTAATTGGCTGTTAGAAGCATCTTATTAGGGAAGGGGGAGTCGGGACCTGCAAGGATCCACGATGCTAAGTGCCAATTAACCCCACCCTATGTGACAGTCTTCCGGTGTGCTTCTGCTACAGTGTGAGTATTTGTGGGGATCTGTGTGTTTTTAATTATGTGCTTGTATATGGGCATGATTACATATTACGACGTGGGTTGTTCACGCATCCATTTAAAAAACAAAAGTCAAGAAAAGCTATTAAAAAAACGGTTTGATGTTAAAAATAAAAAATAAAACAAGCAAGATAATGATAAATTATGTGCAAAAGTAGAACCTCAACAATCTGCTCCACAGTACAAAGGATTATGGGAGGATATATCAAGAGCAGAGAAACCTTTTGCTGACATCAATGCATAATTAATGGAATTACTTTCTAATAAGCCGTCACACTTAAATGTGAGCAAATCATTCATGAAGGGCAGTGGGTGTCTCACCTCTTAATCACCCATTAACTTTACATTTATAAAATGCTTTGTGGATTCTGTTTTTCACATAAGGTAATGATCAAACTGTTACCCGAAGAACTGAAGAGCTGTGCTAAAAGGATAAAGTGATACCTGTAGACCATTAATATCGATCAAATGAAGTTTCTTGTTATTCGTTTGGCCATTCGTAATACATTATGGGTCCCTGAATAATGAATTAGCATTTTGTAAACGTAAGGGAATTCCAATTTTTTTACACAGTGCATTCATTTGGACAACGCAGCGAGTAAAATGTATTCGAACAACGCTGGTTGTAGGCCAGGAGGAAATCCTTTTTTACAAGTACAGTTTTCTGAAAACTTTCTTTTTTTTTTTTCCACATTGGGATAGTATATGGATAGGGATACAGCTCAGTCGCTCTAGACTAGTGATTCTAAACTGGTGGGTTGTGACCCAAAAGTGTATTGTTGCCAAGGCAAATATATAAAGTTATGATAGAAAAATAAAGCAGTGTTATCTATTCACTCCTTAACATTAGATGTAATATGAATTAACAGTGACTCTTTTACATCAACGAAGAAAACACAATCTTTAGAGAGGTTTAGAGATCAAGTCGATCAAGGTGAGACACAGGTACAACACAGAATACGACATGCGGAGTTCACTGGACAAGAGTTTACCTTTTGTTCAGTCAAAACATTAAGACTAATGGTAAAGATGTTTTCACAACTATTAATACAATGCTTTAAGTTTTTACTGAAGCGTAATATTTACTCTCTTACAGCTTCTGATGCTCCCTATTATCTATTCATCTTTAGTTTTTGAGTTGCTTTGAGGTGAACATCTCGTACAGGACCAATAAAAATTGAGCTATCTGAACTAAAATGAAAGGGTACAATTAAAGTAGGGTCAAAAATAAGAGTAGATTAAATAGTTAAAGTGTAAAGACGTTTAAAAAAAATAAGTTGGTGTATAAAGTGCAAGTAACAGCAGGCCAGTGTCACAAAAGAAAACAATAAACACAATAAAATGAATGATAATTCTTCTTTTTCTTGTGAATTTTGTGTATGTGACATGCAATTAATTCTGGTGTCAAGCAAACTGTCATTTCTGCTTGAGAAACAGCTCAAAACTTTATATCTGTGTATCTAAAACAAATTTCAGCATATTCAATAATACATGGTGAAATTTAACAACATATATTTAATAGGCTATCATACAGAAAAATGTTTTACATAGGGGGGGAGGGATGGATGAAAGGGGATGAGATTAATCCTGGTACGTTCCTCAATATTATGTAAAAAGCCTCCCCTCCTCTCGATCATGCCAACCCCCTGCAGTCACCAGTTGGTACAGGCCACAATGCCGTAGCCCACTATAACCCCCCTCGTTTCACACACACACACACACACACACACACACACACACACACACACACACACACACACACACACACACACACACACACACACACACACACACACACACACACACACACACACACACACACACACACACACACACACACACACACACCAAGCTGTACAGCTCACTACAACCCGGCTGAGCCTGTCTGACAGAGTGAACAAGACAGCGTGTGTGTCTGTGTGTGTGAGTGTGGCGCGGCATCCGAGATGAGAGTGTGAAACAGCGAGAGGGAAAACCTAGAAAAAAAACAGCCAGGCGATCAGAGAGGGGGACGTGTGCGGGTGGGGGGTGGTGGTGGTAGGAGTCAGCGAACACAGCAAAAAGCCAGAAGAGAGGAGAAGAAAGAGAAGAGAAGGAAGAGGGATCAACTATCTTTGATTATCCCACTGCCAAAGTCAAGAGATGACATGACTAGATGACCATCCACTACACACACCAGCATCCTGTCCCGGAGCCTTCACCAACAGGGGGGGGGGGAGGAATTGTGTGGTAGTGGAAAAGAAGAATAGGTAAACACTCTTCAACCAGCCCACCATCCCTGGATCATGTCGTCTACCGGGTCAACCAACCACAACAAGCGCCTGACATGTAAGTAACCAACACAAATGCATGTAAAGTGACATTGAGCAGACTTGCAGCTCACAACTTGGGGCATTACTCTGATTTATGGCTGTAATCCAACACTGTGTGTTCACTTACTTTAATCCTGGGCAGCAATTGTGCACAATGTCATTCAAGTGCAGAGGAAGAAATAATATATAGCTGTGCAGAGGTTGCTCATTCTCTACTTTTGTCTTGAAATAAAAGTTCCTCTTTCATGAAATTGTTTTTTTTGTTTTTTTTTAAATCATGTTTTAGTTTAGTTTTTCCATAACATGAATACTGAGAGCTCATTTTTAATCTTGCACACAAATTGCAGGTATAATGTGCACATTGTTAATTTTTCTTTAAGCAGCATTCGCTGAAAAGCATCCCACGAGGATTAATTAAATCATCGCTCACTGAAGAACTCGTGTTCAGTTTATCCTTTTACATCCTCATTATCCCTTTACTTGCCACACTCACAAGGCAACAGCTGTAAAAGTCTCATTGTACAAAGTAGTAATAACAGCCATGGGTCATCTCTGTTTAGCTAAATTAAACTGACAGCCTTGATGGCGGTGCAACGTTGCTGATGCAGACGAGGTTTAATCACAGTGGAGGGATAACGACTACCTCTTAAGAGTCTGTGTAAGCTAAAGGAAGAAGGACTGCGTAAAGAAACAAGACAGACATGCTGACTTACTTTCTAGAGAAACACTGTCTTCTCTTCTAACAATCAAACAACAAGTGTTTATATTGAAGAACCTGTTTTTCTGTGCTTTGTTTTAGCTGCTTTAATGAAACACAAACAAAACATGTGGAGCTGCTTATGAACATTAATGTGTAAAAAAAAAAAACTACCAGAAGAACCCTTCACATGATACGACTGAAAGCCATGTTTTGATTGCCCTAAATGGGGAGCAGTGGACATAGCTGTAGGTCATCTTTGCATTTAGCCCTGAGTGAAGAGCCTTAATGGCTTTGGGAATGGAAATGTCCTGGGAGGACAGAATCTGATCAAACACTTACAGAGCAGGGATGGTCACACAAGCTTTAAGATAAAATCGCAGCACTGAGATCATAGGGACGTGGAGATGAGAGAAAACTAATTAAATATATGTCGTCTTCGAGCTCGAGAGGACGGAGCGGATAATAGAGACAAAGCTTACATATACATTTATATAACATGTTCATGTGAAGCTTTTCCCTTAGTTGGCTTCAGGTTATGGTTCCTGCAGTATGACGTAGGCTAGTATGGTGGTGGTGGTGGTGGTGGTGCTCTATTAGGAGGCAGGACAGCATAAATGGCCAGTTTTGATTTACTCTCTGCTATAAGGCTGGGGCTTTATGGATATGTGTGTGGGCAGTGAGGGGAGTGGGAAAAGCACAACGGGGGAGGTGGCTGTTGTGGTGCAGTGATCTCACTCATACATGATTTATGCTTGATGGACTACTATGGCTACAAGGCTAGCAGAGAGAGACTGATCGCCTTGGTAAATAATAGCAGTCATTTTTGAAACTTATGTTAATGTGCAGGGCTGAGAGACGGTGACACATCACTGAAGCCTTGGGCATGGATGGAGGGTGTTATGAGGAAATGGAGGAGAGGAAGGGGCGGTGTTTGAGATGGATTGGCTGTCAGATGTGACTGTCCATGCAGTGTAACTGCCTCCCCAGCACTCTGCAATACACATAAACACCCAATCTCTCTCAGTTCACTCAAAGCAGAAAGATGATCATGGGATTTCCTTCCACAAGCCACGAGGGAAATGAATACTTCATCATGTGACTCAGTGGTTCAGTGGGAGCGTTTGTTCCTCACTTCCAAAGCAGCGCACTGGACTCCTGAAGTATGACTGCACCATTACATTTACACAGATCAGTGTTTTCAGAGTGGAATTTTCACAAGGGTAATAGGCAGCCATGTGGGATCCAGAAAGAAATCCTGATCAAAATGGAAAGATTCCAAACTGGCCAAGATGCCTTTTTGATGAGCCCAGCTTTTACACACACACACACACACACACACACACACACACACACACACACACACACACACACACACACACACACACACACACACACACACACACACACACACACACACACACACACACACACACACACACACACACACACACACACACACACACGTTACTTTAAACAAGGAACAACACACAGCTGACTCAGGTTGCATAATACAGCCTTCTTTCTTTCTTTCTTTCTTTCTTTCTTTCTTTCTTTCTTTCTTTCTTTCTTTCTTCTTCACTCTTCTTTAAGTTTTGCATTTCAAAGCAGTGTAGATACGATAAGTCATCATGCAGTAGGAGCCCAGTGTAGGGTGTGCAGCTATATAGCCTTATGTAACAGTGAGACTGCAGTAATTATGTTCAGTGTAGGCTGAGATAAAGCAAGGATCTCTGGATGGGGGGGGGGGGGGGGGGGGGGGGCTTGAGGTCGTGTCACGGATCATGAGGGCCACTGAGTTTCCAAAGGCGGCTTCTAAAATAAAGTGAACCTTGAGTCATTTAGTGGCGCACAGCATTTGTCTTTCTGACTCCACCCTCCGGGAGTTCATCTCACAACAAATTGAGCCCCAATGTCGATAGACTTTGTCCGAGGGTAGTGACCCCTATATTCTTTCAAGTTTGTGCGTCGAAACGCATCAAGACAAGGCCATCCCATCCTTAGGGGCCTCTGACAAATTAATCCTAATCTGCTTGGACATTTCTCAAGATACAGCACTCATATGAACCAACTTCCTGGGGTTAAGTTTTGGTCATTCTGAGGTTTAAATTCCAAGTTGTTTTGCCTTTAGAGCCAAAGAGGGATAAGAAAATGATAAAATTGCAGAGATGTCATCAATGGAATGAGTCTCAGATGGAAAACACAACCTGAGCCTGAACATTTACAAAGAGAAATGATCCAAAAATTCATTCAGAAATGAAGCTGCCTTTACTGTCCCTCTGTGCTTGTAACTAATTCTTGTTAGTTTCTTTTTTTTAACTGTCCCAACAATAAAAGACACACTACATCTGGTAAGCCATCGTGAAAAGAAAAACACACACTATCTGAACCTTGATAGTCTCCTTTCGTCCGCCGCTTTCATTTTCTCCTTCGTCTTTTATAAGTCGTTGTCCCTTCACATCCTGAGGCCAACAATTCCCCAACAGAGCAAAAGTCAAGTCATCGCAGCTGTTCCACCTACAGTAAATCTTTTCCATGTGACCTGTATTTAGTAGCCTGGATGAGGGAAACTCAATGAGTTGCCTCATTTAACAAAAGGACTTTCTTTTTTTCCCCATGAGTGACTGTGCACATCAGTGGGCAGTGGAATAGAAAAAATATATACATCTGATGAGCCGAAAACAGCCGTGTGAGGATCGTTGGCGGTTATTAACCCAACAGTTAGGAGGGGAGCCCCCCTCATCCTCGCCACTGTGCACGGTGGTGAACTTAGCCAACGTGCACGGAGGTCTCCTACACGCCTTCACAGCACAGTGGAAGGAAATTCAGAGGTTATCTGGATGAGTCAGACTTTTACATACATGGAGATGAACTTTCATGTGGGTTGAACATGTCCAGTGGCCATCCCAAGTTGAGTAATGAAATATGATTGTTAGATAAACAGGCAAAAAGATAGAAGGAGAGAGAGAGAGAGAGAGAGAGAGAGAGAGAGAGAGAGAGAGAGAGAGAGAGAGAGAGAGAGAGAGAGAGAGAGAGAGAGAGAGCCAAAAGGCAAAACCAAAGTTTACATAAGCTGTGCAGTTTCATCATCATCAAGCTTCATCATTGCTTTAGTAACTTGTATATTGTCTTTGTCCAACTGCTGCCGAGTGATAAATGCGCTTGGCAGGTGGCAGTAAGATGGCAGGAGGCCTCATCGTGCCACGAGATCAGGTCCAGTGGTCTTAATGATTATGGCCTTAATTGAAACCTCCATTTTTGAAATGTCAGACACATTTAGTCACACTCATCCCACAGTGTGTCGTCAGACAGGACATTGTGTACCAGTGCAGTGCTTGCATACCTTTCTAACCCAAGTGTATAAACACAGATATAATAAAATGTATACACGCGTGTGGGAACTTGGAACATAAAAAGTGTCAGAGCAAGGAGTTGAGCTTGTCACACCTACATTGGTGATTTGTTGAGAGTTCACCCAGCATACATTGATTTTTTCAAGTCGAGTAGTGATTTTAGGGTCGTCACGCTCAGATTTCCAGCTAATCATCCAGTTAAAAGAGTTATACTGTCTCAACTTTTGCCACAGTGTCATCGGGTGAGACGTTCCAGGGAGGCGTCAAATAAACATGCGTGTGTTTCTGGTGAAATAAACATCATCAGCTCTGATGCATTTCAAGATTTGGTGGTATTAAGTGATTGGGCATGTGATAAACCAGTTTGTGCAATATAGCAAGGAAAACCAGTCATACCAGTCATATCAGTGTACATAGTGCATGAACGGCTTGAATTTATACTGATGTGATGTGATCGCATCTGAACCGCAGGAGGATCAAGGCTACGTAACAATACAAAAGGGCTACAGAACTTTGCTTGGGCTCGAATAAAGGTACATCAGTTGAAGAAAAGCCACCTGACCGAGAGATCGTTCTTCTGTCTATATTACTTCCTCACATGTTTTCACTGTGCGTGCATTTAAAAAAAAAAAGTTACCCCCCAGGTACTCCAGTTTCTTGCTGTATTCCAAAACCTGCATTTGAGGTTGGCTGGTCACTCTGAATGACCTGCAGGTGTGAGTGTGAGTGTATGACTCTCTGAGTTTGCCCTGTGACTTCAGTCAGCTGGCTCCAGCACCTCGCCACCCTGAAATGAGTCAAGCGGTGTAGACCTGAGGTTTATGGCATTAACTGTGTTTCCATTAACGGCATCATATTTATATGAAGGAACCACAAACATCTTGACTGGCTGGGATGAATGAAGGGTTGTCATTCGTGGATAACAGTGCTCACACACACGCACACACACACGCATGCACGCAATGTAGTAGTTACCACAGATAGATGAGCTGAGTCTCCAGAGGCTGCAGTCTAAAGGGGCAGGCTGCCTGACACAGATGTGCGGCTGCTATTTGTTTTCAAACAGAAGAAGCAGTCATGAACACACTGAATCTTCGGGAAGCTGCAGATTCAATAAGATGAATATTGTTGCTCTGCATGATTAATCCATCTGCTGGTATGATATAAGCGAGGCAGAGACACTTGTTGCACATGTTTTGCACGCTGAATGACAAAGTGATCATAAAGCAGACAGCACAAACGCTGGGAGCCAACGTGCACATAATGTGAACGTGGTAGATTTACAAGCGCACACCACCCAAAAAAGCCGGTGACATAAATCAAAGCGTCAGTAAGAGCCAGGAGGAAGGAGCACGATGTGTGCAGATGATGTAGCGTGATTACACAATCCCAGGCTGTCGGCCTGGCAGAGGTCAATGTGTGAGACACACTTGAGAACTCCTTTGTTTACATAATACGCCTACATTTTCTAACCCGAGTTCACAATAAACATCATTTCACATTACTCTTACACCATCATCCGATGAAAAGTTTTGGGATTTTTTATTGCTTTAGAAACATGATCACTGAAATAGTTAGAGCTGTAGGACAGCATGTGAGTCTCATCACAAACACTAGAGGTCAGAATAATATAACAAGAATGGGCTGAAGACAACACTTCAAATAGAGTTATTCTTGTTACTCCCATTCGCTAAATAATAGTTGTTCCCTATTATTATTGTTATGACTCACAGAAAGAGTGGACCATCTGCATGGACACAGCAGACAAGAGGATGATTTTAAACTTTCAAATTTCGATTCATCATTTATAATAGGTCAAATTGTTGAGATAATTTATCATATTGTTAAAATATAAATTTCCTCCATTCAGTAGATTTCTTTTTTTTTGCTTCAAAAATATTTTGGCCTCCACTATTAATAAATATACCTACATTTATCACAGATCGTCATCTGAGTATGCTTTTCTTAACAGCAGACACAACTAGAAATAAATCAGGCATAACATTGTACAATTTTCTGATGACTGAGTAATTCATACAAAAACTATTTTATTTTGTGAATTCCAAACCAGGTGCCCTGCTATTTTGAGAGTTTCTTTTTTTTTTTTGTTTAGTTTTTTTAAAGTAATTGCCACTTGTAAAAATGTCAGCAGATTTTTTTTCCAGGTGCGACCCACCGTTTGCTGCAGAGACTCACTTTTATTGCAAAGGGCTGACTGGAGATCTGACAGCCGGCGTAAAGTGAAAGCCTGCGGCGTAGATTCACCAAGCAAGCAAATCAATATTGTTTACACACAAAACGTGTTGTTGACAGGAATGTCATCCTCCTTAGATCCCCGTCAAATGCCCAGCAACTCTTACCACTTTTTTAATTAATTATTTTTTCTTTTGATGCCTTTATTTGCTGATAGAAGTGACGTGATAGTGAACAAATGAAAAAGAAAACTCTTTTTAACAGTGCACAGAGATTATGTGCCTTGCTTTGTTTCACTATTGAAAAATTGGATTATCGAACTGGAAAACTTAATCTGAATATTTCCTTAAATTTGGCTCAATAAATTGAATAATCTAATCGGTTAAACATGTCGTTGGACAAAGTAAAAACGTGTATATATAAATATATGTGTGTGTGTGTGTCTGTGTAATGGTGTGTAATGTGAACACTTAAGTTATAATGAAACATCAGATTGTAAAGGTCAGCTCTTCTTCATATACTGTTCCATGAAATTCATATATAGTCCCATAAAAAATAAAAAAAAGTAAAAATTCTTATAAGTAGTGAACTCTAGTTCGGAGTTTTGTAAAACAAAAAGAAATCACCTCAGGGGTCACTAGTAAATAATAACGTTTTCAAAAAGACCATGTCAAATCCTGATGTTCCCTTCAGTTTGGATCAAAGACGTTTCTGAAAAGCTGACACTTTATTTTGCAACGTTTTATAATCAACCTGAACCTCCCAAAAAATTTTTGGATCTGAATTCCTACCTGCTTAAGTTTCTCTGCAGGATGTAGCATGCATACTTTCACAAATTCACCCTCAAAGTTAGAGTCCATGCTGAATACAACACATAATTTTGATATATTTAAATGTTTAACAAAAAACGTATTATTTCTGCATTCGACAGTTTAATTCTGTCTACCCACCTTTTTTGATATGATGCATCTCGCCAGGGATACATTTGTAATTACAATCCTTAAAATATATTGTTGATGTGGGCCATAATCCCAGAGTGAACACATCTACCAAAGTATTTTACAGCGATAACACTGAACTAAGTCATTTCCCAGTGTGAGCCAGAATATAGTTAAGTTCATTTTAGACCACCAGCAGGAGACAGAGATAGACCACACCTCCTGACACACATATTTGTTTATGTTTACGAGACAGTTTTGCTTCAACACAAACAAAGTGAATGCATGTATTATGTTTTTCCTCCTCAGCGGAGACGGGTAACTCTCAGAGGCTGCTGGACAATGACTCTGCTCAGCACCTGAAGCTGAGGGACCGACAGCGCTTCTTTGAAGAGGTGTACCACCATGACGTGGACAACTACCTGCCCTCTGCTCACCTGCAGATTGACAGCAGGAAACGTGAGCCACGCTGTTTAAGAGTTTTTGAAATCTTTATGTCTGGGGCAGTTTTCAACAGGAATGAAACAAAACCGATTGTGTCCTGTTGTAGCCCCCATGGGGAGCATCTCATCCATGGAGGTGAATGTAGACGTTCTGGAGCAGATGGACCTGATGGATATTTCGGACCAGGAGGCCCTCGATGTGTTTCTCAACTCAGGGTCAGGATCAGATGACGGAGCGCTGGCTTCTCCGCTGCCAGGTGTTTGCCTCTGAGCAAAACTCACACTGTATTCTCTAAATCACACTGTATTCTCTAACTCACACTGTATTCTCTAAATCACACTGTATTCTCTAACTCACACTGTATTCTCTAAATCACACTGTATTCTCTAACTCACACTGTATTCTCTAGATCACCCTGTATTCTCTAAAGCACGCTACATAATGTGGGAACACTCATGATAAATTGCTTAAAATTGGATGGCGGGGAGTGTAATTATTTGTTATTCTAACTACCTTCATGACGTTTACACATATTTCATATTTTCAAGTCACATTTGATGACTCTGCGAAGTAGATACGCAGCTTTATTACGCCTGTTTCACATTTTGGCTGACTTTATCAGAGTCGTCAGCTTAGACTTAGAGTCATCCCCCGCACGCTGTTGAGACACTTGGAGCATAAGATCAGCCGCACGGGTGAACTGCATATAAAGCTCGAGCATTCAAATGTGAAACTGAGAAGCTATGAGATGACAAGCAGCGGCGGAGCGGGTACCAGCACGTTCTAATGGCTCCTATAATTACAGAGGGTGAGGATGACGAGGAAGATAACGAAGATGCCGAGGTCGTGTACCGGGAGCGTGCACCTTTGAAGAGGCAGAATGAGGTTTACCGCGGCTCTCAGTCTCGCACTTCTTCATGCTCGTCCGGCTCCAGCGGCACCAGCGCCGGAGGAGGCGACACGCCGGTGATCCAGTCGGATGATGAAGAAGTTCACGCTGACACTCTGCTGCTGACCTCCATTCCCCAAGCTAGAGATGAAGAGACAGAAGAGGAAGATGAGAAGGAGAGATGTCTCACAACTGACCAACACAAAGACTGAGTTTATTCCAGAGAGAGCTTTGAATTGCCCTCTCTCTCTCTCTCTCTCTCTCTCTCTCTCTCTCTCTCTCTCTCTCTCTCTCTCTCTCTCTCAACACAATGTTCCGCCACAAGCAATTCCTCGCATGCCTGACCCAGTCTGTTAAATGTGTCTTGACCATTCACAATTGTGTAATTTTTTTTTTTTTTTACAAAATACATTTTTTTCTTCTGTCTTTTTTTTTTTTAAGGTGACTTAACTGGTATCCATTTTGCGATCTCTTTTTCAGAAACTTGTTCACAAAAACCAAACACACTTCAAGCAATGATTCATAAATAGTTCAGAAACATTCAGAACGTATTGCACTACAAAAAAATTTTTTTATTTATTTTTTTAAAGTGAAATAAGAGAAAAGCTTTTTCTTGAATGTCTCAGCCTTTTTAAGGTAATAATGAGCAAAGCGTTCCCACCCTGGCCATGTCCTACAGCAATACCGCATTCCAATCAAGACAGAAACGGGAGAAGCGCAATCTCTTCCTGTTGCAAGACACTGAAAGTCTCTCAATAATATAATATTCTACACATTAGCTCCCAAACAGGAAAAGACAAAAACAAGTTGCCAAGAATTTAAACCCACTATCTTTAAAGTTCAGACAGTCTTTGTAGAGGGGCCTTAATGAATAAACAACGTCTACAGGCCACTACGTTGCAATAAAAGCTGAATAAAAAAAATAAAAAATCCTCCATCATTTTGCATGTTGCTGCTTCCACTGAGCCAGATCGTCCATGGCCAATGTCACGTCTGACTATCTGTGATGTATTTGAACATCTTTCTCATGAGGTTCATTTCCCTCAAGTGTGAGCTGGTAAATCCCATCACTGTCACCACATGCTCCTCGTAGCCCTTCTGCCTATGGGCAATTTTCAAACTATGCAGTGGGAGGAGTGAAACTCTAATCTGCAGCCGTTGAGTGCAACTGTCAAATCGAAGGTTGTACATCATTAACACAAATGAAAAAACAAACAAACAGACTTCAAATTTAAATTCAATTGTTCAAATTTCAATTTTCAATTTTTTCATCTAACATTTTTTTTTTCCTTTAAAATTCATTAATATTATCAAATTATATTTGTCGTATGCAAAGAAGGGTCGAGGACAGCTCCGTTGTTTGTAATAAATCTATATGGCGCAGACAGTTGCTTGTGTAAATTCTTGGCGGGGCAACATGTGAGACATTGCAGCCTCCTGCCCGAACATGTTCAGAAATCGCCATCATCAGTTTCCCTTCTTTCGCGACCTCGAATAAACACCTCCTGTCAGTGTTCTGCAGAAAACACCAGGTCCTAATAGCCAAACAAAAACAGAACAGTGTCATGTAATGGAAATTTGATGAAACTATAGCATACAAGCATCCTAACCTTCATTACATTGCACCAACATTTTCAGCATCTCTATGAGTCCATGATTTTATTGCAACCTGCTGATGGTCATGGCTCATTCCAAATTATCCTCTTTTTCTGTCGGTTTGTCGTCTGCCATGTTTATGGATTTTGCGGTTAGAGTTAAAAAACATTAAAAGTCCTGTCGACCAGAGATTTATTTACAATGTGACTGAATGGACTTCAAATATCCAACAATGCAGTTTATAGGCATGTATCATGTACTGGTGGTATGAAAAGACAAATGTGTGACAGAAATAGGTAAATAGATTTTACCTCTATAGCGCTTTCCCCCCGCCTGCGCAGTCCCCAAAGCGCTTTACATTGTTAATCACAGTCACATGTTTTTATTTGTTGCTGCATGCATGTGGAAACTATTTTGTGACTTTATTCTTTTAATTCTTTTTACGACTGTGCTTTTGTGGCTGTTATGTTCACAGGAAGAGTGAATGACTCAGCTGCAATACATTTCTGTGTTTATTCATGGAAAAAGATGTGTCTGTTTGGAGACATGAATGAGGACGTGGTTGTTTGTTGTAGTATTCGGGTAAAGCCGACGGCGACTTTGATAGCAACATTTTTACAGTGGGAATCACCATGTGTATTTCTTCCCCATTTTCAACGTCTTATCATGATCTCAAACAAACGAAAGAGAAAAAATAAAAGTGACAGTAAGCCTGTTGCGTGATTGAGTGAACTGCGCATCTCATTGAGTTGCATTTCTTATTTTGCTGGTGTTGTGTTTGAACAACCACCACATACCAAACTTTGAGTCCGTTCTTTTTAATCCAAGTGACAAACGCACTTAACATGTCAAACATCAAGAGCTGACTATCAAGTCGAACCTCGTCTTCTCTCCCAGAGTGAAAATTTGCATGTGGAATAACAAGCACATGCCATACAAACACATTCACACCACTGGGAACTCATCCTTCCAGTTCTAACGTCTTACTTTTCTCGTCACATGTAACAGCATCAACGTATACGCAGTCTCGGTTACATGTCGCTTCATTTCAAAATGACCAAACTAGTGATGAAGCCAAAGGTGCAGGTAACAAACTGTAAGAACCTGCAGAAAACTAGAGTTCACTGGAGTTTGCATCTGACAGGCAAATTTTTTCAAACAATGTTGCTTTTAAATAAAAGCCCTTTGAAATAAAAGCAACCACACATCCATTTATTCAAATATTACAAATGCAAATCCCAATAGCTTGCATTGATCATGGTCTCAATGCCTTTTGGGGCTTTTTCTGGACTAAACTTTTGTGATCGAGTGCGATCAATCATTTCTTGAGGTTTGTGTGAACGATAGTCATCACCATCGTTCATTTTTTTTGCCACAGATATTTACTACACCCCCGCTTTAAGGTCATTTAACGTGATACTGAATTCATGATCTGTTTGATGAAACAAACCTCCAGACCTTAACTGGCTGGAAAACAAGGTTACCAAATTCGCAACTTGCCTATGTGCTTCATACACAAAGTAATAACTACCTTTTACAGGGGCGTAGCAACACGCAGACAGTGATTAAAACGTGTTCTCACTTATTCCTTCTACGTAAAGTGATGTGAGAACTTCTTTAATGATCTGACATACCACGTCCCAGATAATGACACCTTACCTACAAGATTCATGAAGATTCATAAAGTTTGAAAAGCTCTGAAAAAGTTTCACCAAGTGTCACCATCTGTGAAGTAAACCTGTGGAATAAATTAGGAACGGAGATAAAACAAATATCAAATATAATTCTGATATAAACCGCTGATGTTTGAGGGGGTAGGAGTCAGTAAGTGTCTACTCCTTCCTACTCCTTTTTGAGCATACACATGTAGATTAAGTGGATAGTGTCGTTTCTTTGTTTTTGCTTTATTCATTTAAATGTCTCTTTTTTTCTTTCTCATCTTTTTCTGATTGTATGTTCGAATCAAAAGATTAACTCAATCATACATCGAGTAAGCTTCTTTCAGAAACTCGAAGTACGATTACCTTAACAGATCAAAAACATTAGTGCACATCCTGAATAGCTCATGCAGATTCCAACAATCATAGCATGACAGCCATGAATTAGACCTGGGGAAGGAATCTATAAGAGGAGCTCTTTACCTTTTAAGAAGGACCTGAAACCCAATTGAAGACTTAAAGAATAAAGCTTACCAGTTATTCTTGAATGCTGGGTGTTTTAAAACCGCACCAGAAAAACCCAGAAACATGCTGAAGGGCAAACGAACACAGCTGTCAGACATATGGAAGAGATAACATAATGTCACGGGATGACAGTGTTCTCTTCTGCATGGGTAGATCAACCTTGTTGACGGGCATTTCTCCTGCTGACACACTCGGAAGCAGAGGACATTCAGTCAAACAGTTGCAACTTAAAATTTTTTTAATAAAAACCCCACACACAAACGCCCCCCCCTTCTGCACATTTGTGACTACATGCACACGCGTGGCTTGATCTACTGGGATGCACGGAGAATCACGTCTGACTGACACACAGAATAACACAGTAGTATTTATTCAGCGTGTCGACCTCCATGAATATGCAAAATCAAGTGTGTATGCCAGAGCAGCGTGAAGTAATGACCGAAACATAATGGTAATTGGTTAATGTGCGACATCTAAAAACATCCGCACTGTTATATTTTTTCCTCTCCCCAAACTCAGCCATTAACTCCGTGGGGAACACTCAAAGCAGTTCTGTTTCAGGCAGATCATACCTATGTGAACTTGGTTAAACACACACAACAATCCTCATTTGAATATTTCTATTTGCACATGACGTCACTCATGGCGATATTGGAAGCGCGCACAAACTGAAAGGGCAATCTATTTGCTGAGTGTGCGGTTTAGCACGTTTATGAAGGGTCTTAGCAAATCAGGCACATTATGGTTCAGAACAATCAGATAGAAAATCAAGCAATTAGTAAGAAATATGCATTTTGTGATTGTATAGAATCTATTATTGCTTTGACGAATGATTCTCTCATGTTTTTGGTTTTTTTGGGGGGGAACAGCAACCCGCTCGCCACAGGCCAAAAGTATTTAATCTTTAGTCACGTTACAGCAAGCAAAAACCATTCCGTTGCACTTAAATAAGTGCCACATAATTATAAACGCATTCCTCTAGCAGTGTGTGGGTTGGGTAACCCTGTCAAGCTGTTTTTTGTTCACAGTTTGAATTCATATAATCTTTTTTTTTTTCTTTAAAGAAACAATTTACATGCAGGAACGAACAGATTTAACTTGCGTCTTAATTTTTTGATAAATTATAGGAGTTATAGTACTTTTGACATGCTTCAAATGTCCCTAAAATTCAATTACCGATTTTGCATTGATGCCTGATCAATCACACTTATCTTTCCATTGACATTACACCTGTTCAATTATACGGGCATTCTCGTCACTTGGCAACTGAATAATAGGAATCACTCAGAAACTGTCAAATGACATTGCTCTTGGCAAATGTCGTGGTTTCATGTGTTTCCAGGGATCAAAGCAGAGTTTAATTGTTTCTCACTCTGGTTTGACACATGTCGAATTGAAGTGAGGACAAATTAGTATTCATTTATTGTGTTTGAAATAGGAACACGTGAACGTGTAGAAAATGCACCTGGCGTATGCGACTGTTTCAATGCTGAGTAAACTGTGTTGTTGAGTTTAAAATATTTCTTTCCTCAGATGTGGTGAAATCAGGGCCGCAATAATACTCTGCATACGGCTCTTTTTTCCTCATGTCTCATGTCCTTTTTCTCATGATGTAAGTGGGACGTAAAAAAAAAAAGCATGGTAACCTGAGCTAGAGAGCCTGTGGGGGGGGGGGGGGGGGGGGGAGAACCACTGAGCTGCGGCATGTTTGCAACAACAACACTGAAGAGAGTAAAACGTCACGTTAACTAAACACACCAGCTGGCTATCATTCATGTTTTTTTTAATATACATACAGTATATATGGTTGCATTCCATATAGAAATTGAATACAATTCCTTCACATTCAATGTATTGCAATACACATTACTGTGTGTGCAAACAGACAGCTCTTTGTCAACGGCAAGGTAAGCCAGTCACATGCCTGCAGGCATTGTGGGCTTGTCCTTTCTGCATTCATCGTCGAGCTGCCTGCGCTTTTTTCGGAGCATTCCCTTAGAGGATATCACACAGGGAGGAACAGAATGAGGATCCTTTCACTGCTTCTGCTGGTAGGCTTCAAATGTTCAATTATGATCAGTGCGATTAAGGCCGCTTCATGAACAAGCACGGTTTAATTGTACGTTTCAGAGTAAATATCTGAATATTCTTATCCCAAAATAGTAATTGAGATACTTGCATGTCGGTGTTTACCTGTAACTTTGGAAATGCTCATCGAGAGGTGCTGCATGCACAAGACTTTTAGGTATTATTGAAGGTTTTGCTGGAAAGGCCCAGGGGTAAATGAACAGAGAAATGAAGACCAACCAGTTCTGTGCCTTAAGTTTTGGAGACGTGTTGCAGACGGAGAATTTCATTATAGAACCTGTTAATTTGCGACAATTATTAAATTCAAAGATCGAATTACAATGCATGTTCTATTATTATATTAGTTACATGTTCAGTCTTGTTATGCTTCATTTAAATATATATATTAGTTACAATGCGTGACTGGGTCAATCTTGAAATGTGCTGATGTAGAACTTTGCTCTAGATCTTTGCTTGAAACTTTTCAAGGCAGCTGATGAGAATTTGTTTTATTAATATTGAGGATGCCCTATGATGGACTGGCAACCAGTCCAGAGAATATGGATGGATCAATTGTCGAATAATACTGAGGGATGAAACCAATAAAGGATTTTGTATAGCACCAGTTTACAACACAGTTAACTCAGAGTGTAAAATCAACTCAAGTCAAAATCTTATTAAAATACATTTTGAGTATCGTGGACTAAAAGAACCTTTTAACAGAAATTAATCGTTGAGGGAAGTACCTGTCTAAACGGGTTCAGCTATTCATATTCCGTGGCTCAGTTAGTCGAGCAGCTCATCTATGAATGAAAAGTGTCCTTGGGCATGTCACTGAATCCAAAGTAGCTCCCATTCAAGGTCAATCACCTTGCATGTCATCGGTGTGTGAGTGTATGCATGGATGGGTGAATGTGACTAACAGTGTTAAATGCACTGAGACCGTTAAAGCAAAGAAAGACACTTTATAAGTGAACTGTAGTTACCCTGAAGCGTGTTTATCAATGATGTGACGATCTGCTCCATACGTAGGAACCTTAGGTTCCTCCTGGCATGCAAACTAGTCACCATTCTATCAAATATAATCATAAACATGAGCATAGTTTGGGTGTGGCTCTGATTAGTGGGTTACCTGTTCTCAATGTACTTGCAAAGGTTACTCTTGGACTCCAACTTACTCTCTGGGTCCAAAGTTCGAGGGATTAATTGATGGCTTTAAATCGGCTTTATGTGTGAATGTGTAAGTGGGTGACAACCTGTCTCTCTGTCAATCCTGTGATGGAATGGCAGGGCGCACCCTGCTTTACACTCTACATTCGCACGATGAATAGGGTGTGTATAAAAGATGGATGGATTAATGCATAATGTGAGAAGCACAAATACCCGAGTTACTGTATTTGTAATTATGTTTTGAACGGCCTCTTTTTATTACTAATGTGCAAAACATTAAGAAGCCTGGTTTCCACTTGTATTCTTATCACAAGTACATAACATAAATCACTTTTAAACTAATATGTCTTGATACGTGAAGGTATTTCTCTGTATGCCTGCGCTGTAGTAAAAGGGTGACTTTAGTGTTTGCCTGCGTGACTTCTGCCCCAGTGTGTATTGGAAACATGTCAACTCGGGAAAAACATACAATGGAAAGCCAGAGAGATGACTGTAAGAAAAGAAACCTCAAAGACAGACAATCTGTATACATGAGCTTCTCTAAAAGTTTTTAATATATTGATTTCCTGCATTTTGAACTATTTGTCCCTCACTTGGACCACTGTAATTTTCTGCTTTAATAGCTGTGAACGAGATGGACCTTAGTGCCTCCGTGGTGACATGTGGCGCTCGTACTGAATACACAGGATCCGTCTCTAAAACAGTCTTTGTCTTTGACGGGCCTTGTTTTTATTGGCTCTCTTTCCATGGCAGTGCTAATCAAGGCAGAAAAATGCTTTTTCATTACTTTTGTGCTCTTAATGTGATTTTAATACGAATTGATTAATTATCACGGCTGTCACTATAAACCAGAAGGACATAATACTTGTGTGTGTTTTTTTCCCCCGAAAGGTTTGAACGAGGTGTGACAACACTGACTCTTGTTTTTCTCATTTGCATGTAGGTTGCGGTTGCAGCACCAGCAGAGTCTCATGATTCCACTTCCAACAAACGTGCTCAGCAGGTAACTGACTTTTGTTTTACAAGTGGAATGTTTTCCAAAGACAGTATTTATCATCATTTTTGTATTTATTTATATTTTGTTCACGCTTCATCAGGATGTTTTGGTGCGTTCCAAGAGACGATGGGTATTGTCAACAATCGACCTGGAGGAGGAAAAAGAGGCAGACTACCCCATTAAAATTTCACAGGTGAAAATCAAAAAACCCAGAAGTGGAGTGACCATCAATTATAGCAGCAAAATATTCTTGCCGAGTTTAATCTAACATTCAGGTTTGACTTTCTCAACCAGCTGTTTAATGACAAGACTCCGGGAAAAAACTACAAGTTCCAAATAAATGGGGACGGAGTGTCAGAAGGCATTTTCACCATTGATGAAACAACTGGAATTGTCTTTGCAAACAAACCCGTCGACAGAGAGAAAAAAGACATCTACCACGTGAGCGAGCGACTCTGCTGAGAGTAAGTTTATACAGGTTAAATGTATTCGGGGAAAATAAAGTAATAATGTGATCCACAGATCAAATTTGAAGTCTTGGAAAGAGAAACCGACTCGCAAATAGACAAAGAACTCGCGTTTGATGTTGAAATAGCTGACATAAATGACAACGCACCTTTGTTTCGCCAACCAAAAATCGTAGTCGACGTGAAGGAAAACATGCCAGAGGGTGAGTAAACACTTTGGGAGTGACTCATGTTGACTTATCTGCATTTAGCCACAGGATATCACGTTGTAGTGAAATAGAAAAAAGAAAAGACATAAAAGGTGTTTTCTCTCCAACACATCTATTATCTCGGATTTCCTTCATCTTCTTGCAGGATATTTGCCAGTGCAGCTGAAAGTAACAGACATCGATCAGGCCAACACGCCCAACTCTGACTTTAGCATCACAATGCTTTCACAAACACCCGTGGAGCCCAAGATTGAGGTGGAACGGCTTGATGGCATTATGGCTCAACTCACCTTCACCGGATGTTTTGACTACAACGTACGACAACTTGGTGACTTGTGTCTAAATCACAGAGAAACATGCAGATAATGCAATTGATTTAAAACATTTATTTTTTTTTTTACCTGTCTTTTCAGAAACAAAAGCAATATCAAATTATTATTGAAGCAAAAGATCGTGGAGAACCACCACTTTCCTCGACTACTGTTGTTATCATTAATATTCAGGATTCTAACACTCATCAACCAACGTTCAAACAAAGGAAGGCACGTACTTTACTATTGGTAATATTTAAGATTTTCTAACTTATGCTGCTGATTCATAATGTTATTTTTTGGGGTTTGTTTCTAAAGTATGAGGGTGAGGCCCAGGAAATGGCGACCAAATCAAATATCCTGAGAGTGTCGGTGGAAGACAAAGACACCCCGAACACTGATGCCTGGCGCGCCAAGTACTTCTTCATCAGTGGAAATGAGGATGAAACCTTCACAATTGAGACGGACCCAGAAACAAATGAGGGTGTTCTAAGTGTTGTCAAGGTAATTCCTGATTTTCGTGCGTTACTTCCTCATTGAGAGCAAAATAACAGTCCAACAATCTTTCATCACAAACACAAGAAACAGGAGTTGTATGAATCAGAAAACCTGAACTTGTATGTTCATTTCAGGAGAAGAATTATGAAGAAACGACTCTGAAAAACCTGAAGATCGGAGTAGAAAATGTTGAGCCCTTATTTGTTTGTAAAGATGGAAAACCAGTTAGTGCAACGCTGCTTCCAAGCCCAGATTCAGTCACTATTGCAATGAAGATGATTGACGGCAACGACCCACCATCATTTGGGAAAGTGAAGACTGTTGTGTACATTACGGAGGAAGAGGAACCTGGACAACTGTTGTTCACTCCAGATGTTCACGATGAGGACTCTACAAACATCAGGTAGAACATAAAGCATTTCAATCACTCAGAAGGAGAAATAACTATTCTTATTGAATGACTGATATCATTGGCTGTGCATCAACCCTCTCTGACGCATGATGGCTACTGTACATTTCAAGGGAAGGATATCATATATATTATACTGTGTTGTAGTACCATAAATGTTTTAAAATTACATTCGTCTTTTGTCTGTTAAAACCTTTACGCCGTTGGGCAGGTATGAGCTGTTAGACGACCCCGCTGGATGGGTGACCATTGATAATGCAACTGGAAAAATCACATCAATCAAGAAGATGGACCGCGAGTCGCCCTTTGTTGATGAAAACAACATCTACTCAGTTGTTATTGGGGCCATAGACGACGGTATGAGGACGCTGTCATTAGAGACGTACCGGATCTTTGGCTTACCAAATACATCCAATAATGAACTGATGGTTTTGTCGTTTCACAGGTGAACCTCCGGGCTCCGCGACGTGCACCATCCAGATGCACTTGAGGGACATCAACGACAACAAACCCCAGCTGATCAACGAAACCACCTACCTGTGTGCAAACAAGGATAACAAAATCATGATACCTGCCAAGGATGCTGACCAAGACCCTTATAGTGGGCCTTTCACCTTCACCCTTGGGGGAGACGAAAATCTGAAAGACTACTGGAAACTAAGCCCCTCCTTCGGTTTGTATGCTCCTGCAATGCCCACTCACTAAGAGAGGCATCTGTTTAAAGTAATACAGACACTTCACATCCCACTTTACATCTTCCTTCAGGTATGGCGTGCGGCCTAATTAGTGTGAAGTCCCTTCCTTACGATAACTACTCCATACCCCTGCACATTGAGGACCAACAGAACCAAGACGGAGAACAGACTCTACACATAGTGTTGTGTGACTGTGGAGATAAAGACGTTTGTCGTGACAAACTGCCACTCTCATCCGGTTTTGGACCTGCCGCCATTGGACTGCTTATCGCAGGATTGCTTTTATTTTTGTGTGAGTATGGAGATCAGTCACTCCTTGATTTGTAGACAAAGCTTCCAGATTGAAATGATCCAAATGTCACCACACATAATGACAGGCATCTTACCTTGTGCTCAAGTTTACCGCGTGCAATGATCCGGATCCAAACATTACTTATGGCAAATTAAAATGACTCCAAAATATTTTTAAATAGAAAAAGGATGAACAACACTGCGTTTGCTTGTGGTGGAGTTATGGGGAAATCTAGTCATGTCATATATTTAATACATTTTCATATCTGTCCACAGTACTGCTACTTGTTTTTATGTGTGACACTGGAAATAAGACATTTGAGTATATGGAAGTCGACGAAGGCAACCAGACTCTGATCAAGTACAATCAGGAAGGAGGGGGCGCTGCATGCACGGTAAGGTCATTTTGTGTTCACAAATATATGTATATACACACACACACACACCACCAGAAGCTAATATTGTCTAAAGCCCTTTGAATTTTTTGATTTTTCTTTCCTGCCAGGCTGAACCCACTCTGATTCTGACACCTACAAGTGACGTAAATGTAATGCAGGAGATCCAACAGGCCAACTTACGGGTACGCCCTCTCTTAACACGACACTGTTGTTATTGGGCTCAAAATAAGGGTTTGGTTATTTTTTGTGTGTGTGAGGACATCTGTGTTGCGCCAGTTTCTTGCTACTTCTTTAATAAATACTGGAGTGACTTTGTTGTTTACCGCAAATATAAAGTAGCCAGTTATTTGACAGTACTGCTTCTGTGTTACTTCCAGTTGTCTCTCTCTCAATTTCAGACTAACCAAGGTTCAGTTGTAGTTATATCAATTATTTGCAGGAAGATGCTCGATAATCTTAACGTTGGGGTTACTTTGGCAAGATCAAAAATTAAATCAGATTTATAAGCTGATGACAATGAGAATAAGCAGTGGAACATAAAAAACACACAACAGAGATGTCCTGTAATGCTATGTTAATGTTTGAGGCTGCGAATACAAAGAAATTTCTGGGGATTAGGGCAAATAATATATGTCAAGGGGGCTGGGTTAGTTCAGGACCTCCTCCATTACACAAGAGTTTGGTTAAATAGTAACTAGTTGTGCCTCATCAGAGAAAACTGCCTCAGGAATGCTTCTGCAAACATTGGGCTTGGTAAGTAGGCAATAATAAATAACCCGGAACTGTCTTGAGTGTTGACACATTTGGCAAAAAAGAAAACTCGGTGAGTGATGAGCCTACTGACACGTCTAACAAACGTATTGTTGTTAAAGCAAAGCACATTAATCAAAAATACTGGTGGACAAATGGGAGTGTATGCAAGTTTGTTTGTTTTTTTCACTCATTCAGATCTTGTCTTTAGTCTTTACTCTACAGTTGCTGATCCTCAGTTCAAACAATGAACCAGTCCAAGTCGCTCATGAGCAAGAGAAATACCAAGTCAGGATTAGGCTGCTGATGCACGTGACCGCCGTGGTAAAGAGTTTTTCCACTCATGTCCAAGTAAATAGACAAAAACAAACATGACCTCCAGAGTGGTATGACTCCCAGTCCATATTGTAGTTCTATAGTCCATATTGGTAGTTTAAGCATCTAATTCCTCATCTGTCCATACGGATGTCGTGTACTCTCCACCATTAATGTTTATACTGTAGAGTTCTCTGCACATGTGTGTGTGGTTTCATTACAAAAACAACCAATGGCGCCAACTCAGCGCCTGACACGCTAATTACATTGTTTTCAAAACGTTGCCGTGTAAAGGCAAAACTTTTCTGGAACAAAGACGCAAAAACGACGCATTTTCACTTCAAAAGTTGTCGAGTAAACTCCGGCCTAATAAAGCATGCTTCCTTTCTTCTTCTCTTCAAGGGAATATAAAAGTTCAGAGTTAACTGTGTTTCCACTGCGGCCTGAAGTCCTCGTATTATTATGCAAATCAGGTCAACGACAACGAGAAAAACAATTAAGACAAATTTGCAACACCTTCGGTCAAAAGGCCTGTTTTTATTGTGCTTTACTGAACAAGCTGTAATATCAAGGCAGATCCAAAATGTCCTCCATTGGATTGATGATTAAAAACTGAAATAAAGACATAAGAGTAGTCACCCAGTCAGATACGTTCAGCACTGCGGATCCCAACCCAGACATGTCTATACCTTTCGAAAGTAAAAGCATCTTTACCAGGGACCTTTTTAAATGCAGCTTATTTAAAAACCAAAACAGTTGTAGTTACTCACAGGCACAGAGTATAAGGCGTTTTCAACAGATAAGTATCTACCATCTAAAAGTCAATTTTAATGTTTCTGACAAATGATCAATTGGAGACTTAGATCATGCGACAACATGTGGTGACGTAATAAATGGGTAAATAAAGTCCACCAGATTAATTGTTTTTCCTTCACTGTCTTGACAGTGGTCGGAATGACAGGCAGGCGGGCATATCATTTGAAAGTTGCAAAGACATTGCTGAAAAGCAAATGACCGGATACATCCAAGGTTGAGTAATAAGTAGGTCAAGCTGCGAAACGTAATCGTACCAGGACATAAATAAAGCACCTTGAAGATTTAATCTGCCTATGTGATGGAAAGAGCAATGAGAAATGGATTATACTTCCATTTTAGGAATTAGGTTGTTTTTTGTTTTTTTTCTTGGGTCATGTCAGGTTGCCCAGTTCTCATCAATGTCATGTCTCCAGAAGGTTTTATGACACATATGCTTGATTCTACCTAAAACTGTCTGGATTCAGTTTTGAGTGGCCACATGCCAAAGGTCAGAATCCCTTCAATCCCACGCTTTTCATTTCTCAACCCCAAGAAATAGTTAAGAGCTAAGACACACAATGTCAACTCCAGCTGCACTAAAACACTTTAATCTTTAATATTTGTGACCTTCATCAATTTGTTCTGCTCAAACAGACGACTGAGGCGGGCCGAGGATTGGCTGAGGTTGATGAGTACAACAGGGCAGAGTTTAGTACGGTGAGTAAGACGTGTTAAATTATTCCCTTTTAAATACTTCAAGTTCCAGTGCTGATTCAACGTGTTGTGCTGGACTGAAAATGCACAAACGCTCCCCGTCAGTATTTTAATAATATGTAGCGAACCGTATATAAATCATCCTGTCATCACTTCTTTGTTATCACCCACAGCTCAACTCGAACTTCCAATCAATGGGCACGTACAATCAAACAGAGACTTTCAGAAGCCAAACCAGCCAAAACATTCAAAACACGCAGAGCATGGTGAGTGATTGTAGCTGCAGGGACAGCATGCTACAAAACTGCTGCTGTTTGTTTCCTCCTGTCATACTGACGAACTGGCGCAGCGCATTTATAACCACAAGAGGGTGCTTTAATGTTTATTTTAATGAGGCACAATAACTGCAAGAAGATTTTTCACACTGCTTGTGAGATTTTCGCTTCTGAAAGGTACAAAATCAAATGTTTTATATGTTTATTTTAGAGATTAATGGAAGGAATCTCAATGCAGAGTAACTTAAATCTCGCAAACTCTTACCATTCAGGTAAAGTGAGATGAGGTCACATTAACAGTTTGCTTGTTTTCTTTGATTTAGAACTCCACGTGGGGCGCTTCCAGGAATTCCAGAATGAACTACAATGTAAGTCGTGTTCAGGGTTAACATTTTTTAATGGAGTAAAATCAACAAAGCGCACATGTTATTATGCTATTACTCCTATATATGCATATTACTTCTCCTCTTTCAGTCGGGAGGCTCATCAAACTATCGACGCTCTGTCAGCCTGCAGTCAAATCAACACGTGGCAGATCGTATCGAAAGGGTAAGAGAGGTTCACATCAGTTCAAACATGGGTAGAAAATATTGGTTTGTATCCATCCAACATGCAATTTGAAAACACTCTTCCTACTTTTTGACAAAATTTTAATTCAGAAATTTCTACACCTCCAGAGACTTTATGTGATTGATGGAAACAACGAAGAAGTGTCAGTGGATCGGCTCTCCAAGTTCGCCTATGAGGGCCAAGGCAGCAAGTGCCAGTCACTGGACGAGCTGTCGCTCGTCAACCTGGACGACGACTTGCAGTTTGTGGATGATTTGGGACTAAAGTTCGAGACCCTTGGAAGGATCTGCCAAGAGACCATTGAGGAAAAAAACATACAAGTTTAAATCCACCGCTGGGATGTGTATTTTATAAATGCTCATGTCTTTTTGCATGCGCTTTAATTCTTGGGCGAGGTGTTTGAATTAGTTCATCTGGAGCAACAAAAAAACAAAAAAGCTTTTTTACTTTGTCAGCTTCATCAACAAGCATCTTCAACATTAAAACAGCTCTGTCATAAAGGACCAACAGTTCACTGCAGCAGTGCAAATACAGCAGTTATGTTACCACACTAGTAGTCGACAGTACAACACGTTATATTAGGATTATGATACACGGGAAAATATGATAAGATTCCCACAAGCCTTTTACCCAAAAGGCCGTCATGTGAACAGCACGACTACTGAAACTCACAGTAACAAAAGAAACCGGCGATTGCTTTTGTTGTTACGTAACCAGGGTGGCTGCACTTCTAAGGAACTATACTGTTTGTTATTCTGGGAATACGTTCGATCAAGGAACGCGACATGAATGATGAACTACGGCTTCCCTAGAATTAAGGCCCTGAAGAACTGACTCAGCTTTTTTGGCACTGCGATCATGGCATCATCTGGGAAGACTATTGGTGGAGGTAACAACCAACAGCAGATGGATAGTTGTTTTTTTTTAAGTAGTTTTTTTATTTTCTTTGAACTACAAGATGTGTTTTAAGCGCGGCACTGCACGTTGGCACTCATGGATAAAATGATGACTATGTGGCTTTTTGCTTTTGCTTATTTGGCGATGCAGTTCATGCTCTGAACATCCCGTCATGCGCTGATGAATTTAAACTGAACCGTCAGCAGGCGTGTTTACTTTTTCAACGTTTCATTCTACTGCTGACAAAACACTGATCGCTAACGCTTCCCAGCAGATTGATTTAAACTCTGGGGGGTTAAGTCAGGACAGTATTAATATGAAACATAAATATTATGAAAGAGTTCATGTGTAGAAACAGGGATATTTTATTGATGGTAAGATTTCTTTTAAAATTTTTATATTTCTGCCAGTCAGATTTCTCCTCAAAGTCAAAGAAAGTCAACAGGGTAAAGAAATCTTTCCCTGGCAACAGCAATAATATTATTTTTGACAAAATACCAATAGTGTGGCTTTTTGTGGATTACCTGGGTATACAGCAATACTGAGTTAACAATGTCTTTTTTTATACCACTACTGTATATTAACTTTTTGTGAAAGTTTGTCTTAATGTGTAATTTTAGACAACAAATAAATGTTAGAAATTCAAAATAAATTAGCAGTTGCCATTCTTATTGGTCAAATGAAAATACATTTCTTCGTGGTGAACTTTTCAACTTTATCAAAGGCTGAACTACCAAAGTGTGAACAGACAAATATAAATGCAATCTTAAGTTTCAGCACGCTTGCACAAGTGAAATTAAACACAGACACACACACACACACACACACACACACACACACACACACACACACACACACACACACACACACACACACACACACACACACACACACACACACACACACACACACACACACTCTCTCTCTCTCTCTCTACAATACTGTACAGACATGTCAAAAAATCAAACAACAGACTGGAAAATATATATAAAATATATTTACATTAGTCCTTGTTATTTATTTTATAATATAATATTTGAAAATGTGGTTTAAGTTTCTTAACCCCTGATGTACAGATATTTGTCAATGAATGTAGAAGATATATACTTAAAAAACTGTAACTGGACACTGCTTTTGGCCTTTATGGTCGACAGCAGTCACATTATCCAAAATACTATTCGCCCTTTGAGCACAACCATAATGTTGATGTGGCTCCATTTTTAAAATGAGCTTGACACCCTTGCAATTTTCAGTTGACGACGTGTGTGTGTGTGTGTGTGTGTGTGTGTGTGTGTGTGTGTGTGTGTGTGTGTGTGTGTGTGTGTGTGTGTGATAACGCCAACTACAAAATATTTGAGACAATTGGCAACATGTTGGGGAGCGAAGGAGGTAATGTCTAAACAAAATCTCAAAAAGTAATATTATAGTTAGAATAAAACAAGTAACACTGGAATCGAGAAACGTTAAACAGCATCTCATTTTGAAAATTAAAGATAGATCTACATATATGTTGGAAAAATTGGAAAATGACTCGTGTTTCATGGATGCAGAGATTCTCAGAAATCAATAAGGGGAGAAAATATACTTAATAATGGTGGAACAACTAAAAAAGACATGAAAGATCCAATAGGACAAAATAATATCAAATAATTCAGACTTCTTTTTTTTTTACCCCCCAAAAATAAGCCCCATTTAGACACAAGGAAATTCACAATGCTTTATAGGGAAATAAAGGAACTACTGTACATTCAAACAAAGAAAATTTGAAAATGCATTAAAAGGCAGAATAAATAGAGATGTCTTTATTAAAATAAAGGTAATGAAATAAATAAAATCGATTGTTGATTGTAAAGCCTGTGCAAATCTTAAAATTTTAAGGGCTGATGTAAAAGAAGTGAGTGTGTCAGCAGTCCTCAGGGCTGGAAGCGTCATATTGTACAGGTAAATCTCTGATGACTTTAGGCCCAAAACCATTCAAAGTGTCTGGGATTTTCAAGTTCTTAGGCAGCACGGCCTTGGGAAGTTTATGATTAAGAAACAACTGAAAGTGCTCCGAAACAATTGTGGGAGAACACAAATATAAGTAAACCACATATGTAAGTCGAATGCAAGTAGAAGCAGCTTTATGCGAAACACAACCCAAAAGTACCTCCTGAACTTTGACATGTTCGGGAGCTGGGATTGCAATCGCTTCCACTCTCCCCCAAAAAAAGCCTCATCTGATATGGATTCAACTTGTTGCAGGCAGCAGAGCTGTCACAGAATTGTCACTGAGGAGAATTAAGGAAAACTGAGCTGAGAAACATTTCTTGTCTTTCTGTGAGCAGAAGCAACAGCTTCCTCTTTCTTTCTGATTATGTGAAATTGGCTCAATGCCGGATGGAGTTAAGGTGTGGCGCAATAAGTGACATATGCAAATCTTAAAGCCTGAACTTGTTTGACAGCCATGCCTATACTTCTAAAGAAACTTGGCTTCAAGGTAACCTTTAAAGCCTTTCTCTTACAAAATGGGAACATTTGATTCTAAACACATGGTGAACTCCTGATCCCATGAAGTAGACTTGGGGTCTTGGTTCACAGGTTTGAATTCCACTGCCAACAGGTCACCACTGGAGGAGCCTATACTACGACCTGTGATAAATACACCCAGGACATCTCTCTTGTTTCCCGGGTTTACTTGCCCAGGCATGCTCGATCCTTTTTAGAGTTAACACGAAGCCTGTTAACAATTCAGCATGTCAACCCAGACTTTTTCCTTCAGGATCAGTGCACATGAAAGGGGCTGAGTTTGTAGAGTCTTACAAATCGTGCAAACAGTGAACCTCAGCAGCGCTGCTCACTTTACCATAGGGGAGCAAATATTCTCTGGAAATATGAAGAATTACAACACATCCACCAGTAGGGATGGGAATCGAAAACCGGTTCTGACTGAGAACCGGTTCCGATTGATCAATTCCATCGGAATCGTACACCTTGTATGTGTTCGATTCTTCTTAACGATTCATTCCCAGCATGCCGTCAAGTCGCGTTGCGGTATGTTGCATGACGTCACACACTGCGACGCAGACCTCCTTCAACCAGGAGAAAACATGGAGAGGAAGAAGGTCTAACTACAAAATAATACGATACGTTAATACATGTTCACTCACCACGTCCTGAATCCACAGAGTCCACAGCCTCTCTCCTCACAGCCACAAGGTCCAAGTTAAAAAAAAAAAAAAAAAGTCTCGGTGCAAATCCCGGCAGGAGCCTTTCTGTGTGGAGTTTTCATGTTCTCTCCGTGTTCTCTCCTAATAATGAGGGACTTTTAATAAATGAACTCTGCCGTCAATCTGTCCCGTGTAGTGAATGTCTGCTCCAACGAGCCGACAGCGTAGACATATGCTAGTAGATCTTTCTATATGTATGAGCCTCTAGTTTTCACACCATACAGTAGAAAATTACTACTAGAGTATGTCTACTGTGTAAAGATACACAATCTAGTAGAGGATAACTACTGTATGTCTATGTATTAGATCATTCTGTGTTGAAAATCCCCTCAAAAAAAGCACCAACACGATATGAAAACAGCTTTCCCTGCAGACCGAGAGAACTCGTTCCTCCTCCTACGTCACTTCCACATTCCTCTCCAGTCTACGACCTCCCAGAGAGGGTTAACTCAGCTCAAAATTTTAAAAAGTGTAAATTCCAGGGGGCATCCAATGAAGGCAAATACACATTTGATTGTTCTTTTTTAAGGGAAAAATTATAATTCAAGTTTCATGTTTGGAAAAAATACATTTGTTCCTTTTGGTGCAGAAGATTGTGTAAAACTGCTTTTTTTCCTCTCCCAAAAAAATACTCAGGAATCACTAGAAGAATTGATAAAATCTTAAAAATCTTTAAAAAAAATAATATTAATAATTTAAAAAAATCGATCAGAGAATTGATAAAGAATCGAATCGTTAAACAGAATCAAAAATGGAATCGGAATCGGAAAAATCTTATCAATTCCCATCCCTATCCACCAGGCTAAAAGCAACACTGTTGCCAAGTCCAAAGCCCGATCACACCCAACTTGTTAATGCGTGACTTTGTGAGATTATTCAATATTAAATTATTGGACAATGTAAACGGGCACGGCACTGTGATCACTCAGTTTCACTTGATTACAGCACAAACGTATTAGGCAGAGCTTCCTCACTGCTCTGTTGTCAGTTGATATTTTCCTTTGAGTTGTTCTGAGGCTGTTTCCCACCGTGTGAGTACGTTTGGTGTTGGAATATCAACTCCGCACCTGTCAGGCGTGATCATTATTATAAACCTCATTCTTCCAAACGCGGCCCTGGTGTAGCTAAACAGACCGGAGTCAAGAACAAAAACAAAAACATCATTTGAAGCCCCAGTAACAAGGCATTATTTTATTACGTCAAAAAGCTAAAAACTCTTTCGCCTCTGAAACAGTACACCAATCAGGATTATCTAAGAATGGGCAGGCCATTTTACAAGAGATCTGATTGGTCAGGAGGCGGAGCTGTTACACTCGCTGTGATGTTATAGAGAACGTCATCTGAGGCCTCATCTATAAAACCATTGTGTAGGATTCCAACAAAAGATGTATGTGCACCCAAAAGCTGAAAATGACGTGCGTCCCAAAAAATTTAGATCGGTAAAACCGTGCGTATGCACATCTGTATGCACTTTCCTTTTTATAGATCACAGTCCAGGAAAATGATATTATTTGGTGGTCACAGTCGTGGCTTCACTAATAAAAGGAAAAAAAACAAGTGATCGGCAGCACGCTGTAAATAGTTAGAGAGCCACAGAAAGATCTGCGACAGCAGAGGTGGAGAAGAAGTGTCTGATCTGAAGGTGGAGGTCAGAGGAGAGTGACATCATGGGAGCAGCACCGGAGCACGCCTCTGAACACAAAAACAGCCCCCACGGTTCTGACGGCCAGCGTGTGCCACAGAGCGTCGTAGAGGGAAGCAGACAGATTTGGTGGCGACCACAGCGGATCGACAAAGTACAGTTTTATCAGTTTATTAAATGTATACATTAAACATTTCAACAGGGACTTGTTAAAAGACTCAGTGGACTTTGTCTTGTGTCCTCACTCACTCTAGAGTTGGAGGCGGTGGGTGACGAGGAGGAGGTCGTCTGTCTCCAGCACCAATGCGTCTTGAGCGCATGGCGGTGCAGCACATCCACACGCGCTATGTATACCCCTTACTCAGAAATTAGACCGATTGCTGCACACCTTGTCACAATTGATAATCAATCAGTGCTATCCACGTACATGTGACATATGAACATCGTGCTGCTGATTCAGTAGTCATGTTCAACTAAAGACACACATCTATACCACTGCAGCTTGGCTGTTTATGATTCCGTAGATCACTAAGTCTGATATGTGATGACATTAAATGTATGAGATGAATCCGGCTTCAATTCACCAGCTCACCATCTGCGCCGCCAGTTTCTCCCGTCGCCAAAACGTGCATGCGCAAGGGCCAAAGTTGGCATACCGGTATGCATATTCCTCCGCAGAAGAAGAAATTTTTTTTCTAGATCACAAACTTTGTGTGTAAGCAACTTTTATAAATGAGGCCCTTGATCCGGAACAGGTTCGACATTCAGAGTAAGTTACCGGGATGATTTAAAAGTATGGGAAAAAAAATCATTCAATGTTTTAACAGACTGGGACTCTAAAGATACCTCTAATGTTTTAGTTTCAACTGATGAATTCATTGGAACATGCCCTCGCAGAGTTGTTATCTCTAAAGATCTTCCAGCGAACAGGAAATGGCAGAGTTGCTCAATCACAGTTCTCTCGAAGCAGCTTTGTAATGCCCACTGGCAATTGGCGTCAGCATCGTTTCCCTTTCGATGGAACCCGTTGCGTGCTGCCCTTGAAAAGTATTCAGATGTTGTTGAATACAGGTTTACATGCAGGAGGGTGTGATCACTGCAGAAACGAGATGCTGGTACTTTCCTGCTATGATTAGTTCAACAAGATAAAATCAGCTCCAAATCCGGTACAAACTGCGTTTTACAGTTTCCAGTGTGCACAGATGCACAGGGAGTTTAGCCTGCACAAACTCTCCTCCATGATCAACTCACAAAGGAATGTCGCCAACTAAACAGAGTGCATCGGAAGCAAACAGCAACTGAGCTTCTTGTTAATCAGGCAAGTTTGAGCACAAAAGAAATGGAGTTGACATTTAATCTTTTTTCAGTGCAATTGTGAATCCTGTCAAAGTGTCATTTCGCAACTTTAGTACTGAATGCAGCAATTATGTGTCACACCAAGACTGAGCCTTCATCCTATTTGCGTTTTCTCTTTTGACCTCATTCCATTGCCCATATACAAAGTGCTTAGGTGCATTGCCACTGCAGAACACAAGAACTGACAGCCTGAGCACACACTACACTTAGAAACGTAGTGTGTCTATCCCCGACGTGTGTGTTGAGGTCAATGGATCATTTTAAGAAACAGGTATGAGACATGGCAAAGCACATATCACAAGGACATTATTCACTATTAAACATCTCCAATTCAAAATGCTGAAGCAACAGTACTGACGGGAAGGAGTTGGGGAGATCACGTCCTCAGATATTAGCTTTAATTCCATCATTCTCTTTTGCTGCAGGATCTCTGACAAGTGGAACGGGAAGTTTGTGATCAGACGTTGTTTCCTGGGATCTGCTGCAGCCTCTCTCCTAGTTTGGGGGTCACCGCCCCGAGTGCTCCTATCACTGCAGGAACCACATCAGCTTTAACCCTTCACATCTCCAAGTAACTTCTCAGGACTTGCCTCCCTCTCAGGAGCTATTTGGTTGAGGTTGACCTCCTTGCCGCCTCCCCATAGTTTCTGTCAGCTGTTAGAAAAGCTTTACCCCCCCCCCCCCCCCCCCCCCCATTTTTATTGCGGTGGGTGTGTTTTAACAAATTACCTGACATACTTGCAGTACTTGCATTTGAAGCATATATTGGCATTTTCGGATCTACAAATGGTTGTTTGCACCACTTCAGAGTACTTTCTCACTGCACTAATATTGTAAGAATCATCATTATATCACAGAAGCAGCACTGTTTTATGATCAAAATATTAAACTGAAAGTTACAGATTTCCGTATATGCCCACTTTTTTTTTTTTTTTTTTTTAAATAAATCTACCTGGCTGAAACTGTAAGACCTATGAGAGGGGATAAGGAAGCCGTTATACTCCTCCCACTCACAGGTATCGTGCTTCATAAAGCTTCCTCTGGCATGCACAAGTATCACTTCATCGGATGAGATACTGACTCCTGAAACAGTACTTTGAAATGGAGATAGCACATCTAACTCTTCTCATCACACTGGTAAGAATTCATTTCAAGTGAGAGTTTTTGACAACATACCATTTGAATTCTTGTTCCAGAGAAGTATTTTTTAAATTTTTTATTCTTTAAAATCATTTAGTGTTTGTGTTTATATGTTTTATTGTTTAGAATAAATGAACAACTTTTAAGTATATCTCAACTAACTAAATTTTGGACTAAAGTGAGCTTAAAGTAAACCAAAGCAAAAATGTAATAAAATAAAAAAAAAAGTGTGTGTATATATATATATATATATATATATATATATATATATATATATATATATATATATATATAATTTTGTGACCACACCGGCTGACTCTGACTGTGTATGCACCAGAGCTGGGCACTTGTGTGAGGAGATCCTCAGTCTTCTCGGCTGTACAATCACAATTTAAAAGAAAATAAAGATATCCAGACGGCTCAGAACTCCTGCGGTGCAATATAAACAATTTTAGGAAAGGAGAAGCACGCCGCCATCAGAAGTGGAGACCGTTGCGTTACGTAATGGAGACCAGAGTGTAGTATCTATATTGTCGTGTGCGTACCCACGCTCTGCCCACGGTCTGCGGACACAAAATGCGGAAAGTATGTCGGGGCTTTAGGCGGACGTCATTTTCAAAAAATTGCTGCGTAAACTCAAAACCTTTCTGAAATGAAAACGCAAAAAAACACATTTTTCACTTGAGCTGGGACTTAATAAGTAACAAAAGACATGCAATGTCTTGCAGTGTGTTGGGGTCCACGGGTCAGAAGATTTGCAACGACAAAAAAGATGGATCATGGACTCTTTTGAAATTCATGAAGGCTATGTCGGAGAATACCCCTACATACTGGGTCGAGTGAGTATTCATCAAGGGCGACAAGCATTCAGTAGCAACATCACAAATGAGATTTATAAGATGCAGTAACATTCCTGCATTTGCTGTTGCCCTGTCTCACGTTCACTCCAGGTTAATATTAAGGATGAAGTACTCTTTTTGAAGATGCATGGCCAAGGTGTGGAACAAGAGCCTCGTAACGTATTAACATTGGATCAAGACACCGGAGAGGTCTGGGTGCTCGGCCCCGTGGACTACGAGCAATTCCAAATGCTTCACGTTAGTCATAAAAGAAAGTGTGTGTGTGTGTGTGTGTGTGTGTGTGTGTGTGTGTGTGTGTGTGTGTGGTGGGGGAGGATTACTTTTTATCCGTTTTTCTTACTTTCCTTACTTAATAGATTCCATGAATCTTGCCTTTGCCTCCACAGTTGACGTTTCAGGCGCTTGATAGGCATAATCACGAAATAAACACACAGCTCGGCATGATAGTATATATTGTGGATTCAAATGACTGCCCACCGACATTTGACCGCGAGACGTATGAGATCAGTGTCAAGGAATCATCACAAGGTAATTGCCAAATGTTAATTTAAGAAATGATCCTTTTGGTATAAAATGTACAATACTTGACAAGAAAGTTTCCTTCTGGTATTGACAGGTACTGATTTGATCACTGTTCGAGCGACGGACAAAGACCTGACGGACACATTTAGACAATTTGACCTTCGAATTGTCTCAGTGAGCCCTCAACAACCAGATGTGGAGTTCTACTTAACAACTCAAGTCTCTCATGGAACTGGAACTTTATCATTTAAAGGATGTTTAGACCATGAGGTGAGAGAACGAATGGTTTGATAGTGTAATTACAACAATGAAGAAGCACTTCTCTATTTTTAACGTCAATTAATTTATACCAAGATAAGAAAATATATCTTTTTTTTTTAGCAAGCAGCTAGATACACCATCATAGTAGAAGCCACAGACCAGGGACAGCACAAAGTGTTGTCCAGCTCCTGCACCATTGTTCTCAACATTGAAGACCAAAATAACCACCTTCCTGTGATCACACAGCAAAAAGTAAGCAGTTATTTGAACAAGCTTATTTTAGCAAGCCGCTTAACAGCCATAGAATTACATTCAAGCCTAATCCCTGTAATTCTTTTCATCAATCCCCAGGCTGTAGTAAGAGTGCGAGAAGACCAGGAAAATGTTCTTCTTTTACGCGTGCCGGTTACAGACGAAGACACCAAACACACACCGTCCTGGAGGGTAACATTTGACATCCAAGAAGACACGGATAACAACTTCAAAATCACTACCGATAACAAGACAAACGAAGGACTCCTGTATATACAAAAGGTATTTTCATCTTCATATTTAGCGATGAAAATGTGCAATACTCAAACGTTCTGTCATCAATGTACGCACGACGACAAACGTAAGTGCAAATGCAATGAACTGACGATCCTAATGGAGGAGGGACACGCCCACTACAAGTGCTGGATGATGGTGATGTTTTTAACGAGTCTTTCACAGCTTGGGCAAAACCAGTGTTGTCTTAGACAAGGGCTGATACAATGACAATGGATTTCGGAGGTGACAGAATAACCCAATGATCAGAGGAAGAATAAGAATAAGAATATGATAAGATTAAGAAAAATTAGAGCAATAAATGATGACGTATCGTCTTAATCTTTCTATTTGTCGCTGTCTCTGGGGGGAGGGAGTGTAAAACACTTTGGGCTGGTTTTTTCCTCATGAACAGAGTTGTATAAATTAATATTGATTGATTGATTGATTGATTGATTGATTGATTGATTGATTGATTGATTGATTGATTGATTGATTGATTGATTGATTGATTGATTGATTGATTGATTGATTGATTGATTGATTTTGTGGGGCAGTGTTTATTACCTCATTATAGGCGGTATATTTGAATGTGGATTTTTGTCCATTGTTTAAATGCGGTCTTGACGTAAGAGGCAGACAAAATGGTTGCACAGATATAAAAGTGAGTGTAAACATCGCCTTGGAACGAAACAAAAATGTGGTTTGCTTCAGTTCACACGGGGACAAGATGTTTCAGAAGCCCCATGCACATTTCAACATTATTTTCCGCACTTTGCTTTTCCTGCAGACTCTGGACCATGAGATGACTCCCGTGAAGAACATCACCATCACTGCGAAAAATGAGATCCCCTTTTATTCGTGCAATGTGCTTAAGCGCAACACCGTGGGTCTTTGGAATGTGGCGTTCAGCGACGTTGCGGGTGATGATGTGGGTGGGACACCACCGGTTCCACCTCGGACCACGCAGCAGGTGACTGTGATTGTGGAGAATGTCAATGAGGCTCCAATCTTTGACCACCCTGACCAAAATGTCATGGTGATGGAGAACATTAAAGCGGGAACGTATCTGAGGACATTTTCAGCGAAAGACCCTGATGTCAGGAGCGCTAACACAATTGTGTAAGCCAATATGTTCCTGTGACTGTTGACAATATGCAGCACAAATATGGAGTTGGATGTCCAACTCAACACATTTATTTTTTTTTTTTCAGATACAAAATAGGAGAAGATCCGGCTGGTTGGGTTACGGTCGACGCCAAGAGCGGAAGCGTAACCACATCAAAGATTTTAGATCGAGAGTCACCTTTTGTCAATAACAGTGTCTATGTGGCCACAATTCACGCAGCTGATGATAGTACGACCCATACCGTATTCATAAATCTCCACAAATACTTTCAATTCATTTCTAAAAGTGCACCTTCCTTTTTTTTTTCCGCTCACAAGGGAAACCTCCAATGACAGGCACCGCTACGCTGAGCATCCGGATCCTCGATTTGAACGACAATGCTCCGTTCTTGGTTTCAAACACAATCGACATGTGCCAGTCTGACAAGCGCTCTCTCGCTCGCATTGAAGGGTCGGACCTGGACCAGGACCCAAACGCCGGACCGTTTAGCTTCAAGCTCCTCGGAGATGTTAAGGACAAGTGGAGGTTAAATCCTTCTCACGGTGAGCTGGAGCTCTCACTGAACAAGCAAAGATGGCATCCTCCCGAGAAAACGATTTCACCGTTTTTCAAGTAAACTGCATTTTCTTACTAATCGACTTAATGATGCCTCCAATAGGGTTGTCAGTCAATCTGGTGAAAGAGAGCATTGTTCATTCTGGACACCATGACCTGATGATAGAGGTGGCTGACCTGCAGGGGAGCACAGCCGTCCACAACCTGTCAGTCACTGTGTGCACCTGTTCAGACCCAACCAAGCCAAACTGCCGCCTGAGAAAATCTACAGTTACTTCCGCAGAAGGAGCAATCGGGATAATTGTATTCAGCCTGCTGCTATTTGCAGGTACGACACATTATGTTGACAATCCTCTCCAGTTTATGTTGTTGTTTGATTTATTTTTTTTAACTTCTCTTCCCATAGAACAGTCAAGGTTTTCTCATGAAGTTGACCTGTGATAGTTTTGCATTTTGTACATGCACATACTTTCTGCGGGTAAAACACCAATAACCGCATTAACTTTTTTCCTGTCGGTTTTTTTTTTAACTCCAGGTTTGCTCCTATTACTTCTTGAGTTCTCATATAAGTCAAATAAAATCCTGCTTCCAGAAGAAGGAATCGGAAATCTGATCATCAGTAACAATGAGACAAAGGGAACTGACTGCGAGGTATTATGGATTTCTTTCTTTTTGCAAGAATTTCAAAGTTTGAATGCAGAGAACTGAAAAGTTATGTTATTTAACATTTAAGATATCAATATAACTTGTAAACGTTGTACTATATGTGCCTATGTTTAAAGGTGACTTTCGACAGGGTTCCAAAAAGCAACCAAATCCAAAAAAACACTCAAATTCAGATTGCATCAGCTAATCGTGTAAGTGCTGAGAAATATACATTCACGTGCACACACAGTAACGACACCCCTCTTCCCATCTTATACTTATCATCATAGATGTCATCGTCTTTTTCAGATGGATGAGAAAGGCATGCTGTCACCTGTATCTCAAACTGAACTTTTACTAAAACAACCAAAACCTAAACAATGGGTAAGCTCATGACGTTGTTTTTACAAACTGGCTTAATTCATGGGTTATAAAAACAGCCTCTGGAAACAGTTCAGTGTTTTTGCACAGTTAACACTGCTCATGGAACTACCAAAAACAACAATGGAAATGATCAAGTTATTAGATATTACATGATTTGGTGTATTAAAAAAAAATATTATTTTCTTCCGTAACACTTGTACTTCTAAGATATAAACATGTAACAGCTGCAAAGTAGTGTGTTATATTTGCCCTAAAGTACAGTATCTGGATTTGAAAGTAAAAAGCTAAGACATATAGATACTTTTGGGCTTTTCATTTTTTCACAAAGTAATTCAACTGTGAATTTTGACATATGGACGTAATTAGAATACTTATTGTTCGACCTGCTCTTTGTTTTCTCTGTAGTTGTACAGCATGGCCCCCAGTGATGTCTCCTCTAGAGACTCCACTAAACACACTCTACTCCGAACCAAAAGATCCAGTTTTGTTGGTGGATCAATGCGCACGGTACTGGAAATGAATGTTGTTGTAAATACTTTCGCCATGCTGACATTATCACTGAGTATTACGAGCAAATTTGAAGAAGCTGTTTTGAATTCTAATCCAAACGGTTCATTTTGCAGGTGATGAGTGCGTCATCAAACGCTGGACTGGGACTTCAGAGGAGGGCATCTAACTATACGGTACTAGATCTACTCTATGAGCTATGGAAGAGGTATTAGGGTCACTCAAGAAAAAAATCCTAGGTGGTAAAAAAACCTTTGTGCACTTAAAAAAGTCAAAATTCAATGCTGAGATTTTGTTTTCATTGAGGAAATCCTAATGCACGGTCAATGAAAGTCTAAATAGCCAGCGCTTGCGACTGCTTCTACAAAATGCATTGCAGGGGGTTTAATGAACTGGTGAAGCGATGCTTCAGAACAGGCTTTAAGCGCATAAACACCGTGCTGTTAACATAAGTATTAGGACTTTGGAGAGACAGTGCAGCCTGCAGCTCTCTGTCACTCTCCACAATGACCGCTTACGGAGTACGAGGGACAGAGGCACCCATCCTGTGTTGCCTGTAGGCTATTTATAAAATGTGTTATTATTAAACAAGGAAATCCTGTGTAAAATCTGATTTTCACAAGCAGTAAGTAACCCTATATAATCAGAATTACGTGATTTAATGCGATTATTTCGGCAGCCACGGGCAAATGAAGAGGGATGGACCAGAGGAGACGGATGTTTCCAGTTTGTGTTAGAAAATTTTTTAAAAATCGACTTTTTTATCAAAGGGCATGATTTATTTATTTATTTTTACCTCTGAAATTTTTATTTTTTTTCTTGAGTGGCTCTAATACTCATCCACAATGAGCACGTATCCGCACCTCGCATATACGATTCTGACAAACAGTATTGTCTACTATTTTACAGAACTGGTTAAATGACCACCAAGTTCGGAGAGCTCTGATAAAAAAGGTAACGATAAATGACTGTGATCATTCTTATAAAGTTACAGTAATTCATTTCTTTTTTTTTTTTTTGTTCTAACATATTCCCCTCTGCTTTTTCTTCACTCCCGTATGTTATAAAAGCTGCGTGAGGCTGAGATTCAAAGCAACAAACTGTATGACCATCAACCTCGTGTGTACGCCGAGGAGGGGGATCCAGAGCCCAGCTTCGACCTTGACGCCATCTCCATCTCGGAGGTCAACTTTGACCCAAACTCAGAGCTGGATTTGAAATTCAAGAAACTAGCCTCGGTCTGCATGCCTATGGACAATCCTCAGGCTTAAGGAAAAAACAGAAGCGCCATTGACCCTTATAAAAGCATCCTAATAAAGCCCCTCTTTACATTGACTGGACTGATTTCACAGAAGCATTATTTCTCCACCGACTCACGAAGAAGTGCTTCAACTTTTAGCACAGTGTCAAGGATTCATCTCGCATCTATAATAATGGTGACAGTTTAAGGATATAATTACATTATGTTACAAGGTCAATGTCCTGATATCAGATTTCATCTCAATTAACAGTTTTCACTTTTCATGAGCGGTATTACCAAAATACATTGTGCTAGATTATATTATGATAAAGACAATAATTTACACTGATCCAGTGGTTATTTTATTTGATCTGGTGTGCGGTGAGAAATATACAGGTGAGAGATTTTGACTAAAATTGTAAAACTGAACTTTACGGATAATCGCTGCTTTGAGAATAAGAGTAATGAGGATAAAAACAAAAGATAACAAAGATATAAACACAAAGAGCTGATTTTATTTTTTTTAAATGCAGTTTTACATAAGTAATAGGTAAGAAAATGAATTGATGGCATTGAGTCAATACTGTTTCATAAACATTTAGTATTGTATGTCTTCACTCAAACACTAACTCTTTATGTATTGAATAGATCACATGATAACTGTGTCTAAACCATAGTCATGTTTACCGATTACTGTTGTACACACGGCTGCACTTGTTACAAACACGTGAATTAGAATTAGTGGAGCTCGACAATGCGGTACCAGGGTTTGGTGATTTATTTCTGTCTTTTTTAAAAAGAAAATTTTAATTTTCACTTTTGCTAAGCACAGTTTTGAGGTTTTACTTCTCTTACATTACTCAAAATTTTATTTTATTCCCTCCGCTGTTTAGTAGAAATGATAACACAAATACTAATTACATTTTCTGAGCGAATGTCAAAAAAAAAAAAAAAAAGCCAGGTGTGCCTCGGGGCAATAAAACATTGCACAAAAGTATGATGGCCACACATGCGTCACAATTCTGTGGAATTTCCACGCTAAAACACCAGGGGCTTGTCAAACCAGTTTTTTCTTGTTACATGGAACCAAAGACATAATGATAATATGTGTGTGTTGTGTGTGTGTGTGTGTGTGTGTGTGTGTGTGTGTGTGTGTGTGTGTGTGTGTGTGTGTGTGTGTGTGTGTGTGTGTACGTGTGTGTAGTTATTGTAATTATATTTTTGTCCGCTTGTATTCACCAGCTTAATCATCAGTAAATACACTATCAAGAATCAACTTGTAACAGTTTGTATTTTGTTGTAGTTTTTTTTTTTTTATAAAAACCTTTAAAAAAAGGGGGGGGGGGTAATGACTGGGTTTATTTCAAACACTAAGAATTCCTTTAATTGGTCCTGGATCATGTCACTGAAAACCTTAATCATCCAATCCAACATAAAACAGGTAACGAGTCAAATTAAAGAAAGTGTTCAAATGCATGGAATAACAGTAAAACATATGTACTTAAATAAAGTACAGATACTTGAAATATATACACACACACGAGTGCAAGAGGGAAGTATACATAATTCATTACTCATCTTATTTAATACTCGAGTATTGATATCCTACGACAAGTTTCCCCAGTGCGAAAAGGACTCTGACGATTGCCATGCCTACACGTGTCTCTGTGGTTTAGTATTTCATTGGCTGGGCAGCCGCTGTCATCTCTAATAGGCTAATAACTTCACAAGGTTTAGATAAGGAACACGGTTTTAGTCGCTATGCAGGGAATTGTTAGCTTTGTCTTCATTAGTCAGGAGGATGATATAATTTAATCTGGGAGGGGCTGCAGAGGAAGTAGTGGCTGAGCCTCTTTGTAGACGGACGGATTAACTAACTAAGTACAACATCCATCCATCCATCAACCTTCTACCAATGCTTTATCACCACGCATCACTGCCGTTCAACATCTTGAGAGTATGAGTGACGACACCCATCGTCCCTGAGTGTGTCGTGTTCGCGTGACTCTGCAGCCAGCCAGGACCTTCATTGCCATTACGATTAGGTTGAAGATCGTCTCCACCACACCGAGAAATCAGGCCCATTGACAAACAACATCAACGTAAAAAGAGACAACGTGAGATGGCAATTAATTTCCAAACACAAAGGAGTTGTACCATAAAACGTCGGGATCAAACGCTGGGCCAAAAGGCAGGAGGGGGGGTTACGTTTATGTTTCACTGAAGGAGGACACAATGGGAGCAAAAAGCTCCACCTTGTCATTCCTGGAGGCCGAGGTGGAGGTGGGGGAAAGGCAACAGAAATGTATTAAACTAAAGCGACTGCACAGCTGACACATATAACACACAGGGAGTTTAATGTCCCTGCTGCAAAGTGTTCTCTTTGGTTTAATTAACTCACACAGGTGGCATCCTCCAACTAAGACTGCAATCCTCTTTCAAAAAATAAAAAATAAAAATGTGTTAACCTTTTACAGGCATAAATAGTCATGAATTCATCATTCATGTAGATTTGTATGGCCTCTGTGACGAGCTTTAAATGATCGGCGTATATTTGTCTGTCAATTGGCATGATTACATCAAAACTGCTGCAAGGATTTTGACAACATTTTCACTACATATAGACATTAGGCCATGAAAGATTTCATTACATTTTGGAGGTGATCCGGACACATTTTGGCTCTTTTTCTTTATAAAGCACTCACTGAAATACTTAAAGTGGAAATATTTCCATTTTGTAAAGGTCAAGGGTTACTTTTTTATCAAGCATCTTAGTTAAATCTGTGGGGGGAAATGTGTAGAACTGACCAAAATCAGAAATAGTTTATTATCCATAGCTCCAAAATGTATCTAAAAGAGAAATATTTTTCACTAGAATTGTATGAATACCCATGCAACCTAAATACTGTGATTAAATTTGATGGCACCATTTTTTACATGTTCTATATTTTCCATATTATCATATTACGAAGGGGTTTTTGTGCACATAAGAGGAGCTCTTCCAAGACAAAGGAGCAAAAACACAAGCAGATGTAAAGCATGCCTTGTTGCAAATTCCTAAAAACAATTAAAAAATTTAATATCATTAATGTTTTCTGCCATTGCCATTAACTCATATTGCATGATTTCCTAGAAACACCACAACATGAGGGAGTTACCTAATATCTGTAATGTATATGTCTGGTCTGTGCTGAAAACTTCCTAGAATGTGACAAAAAATTATAATTTTTTTATGCAACTGACCTGTAGAGTTTGATGAAGGTTCGCTGTCCATCTGTTGAAATGGCCCAAACACACGTCAGATATGAGAGTTGAATTTATCTAAGGAGGATATTTTGTGTCATTAGAATTAGTATTGACATTTGCAGTGTCTGAGCTAAATCAATCACCTCTGGCTTGTTGGGGGTTTTCAATCACTTCTGTATCATTTCCTGAAGGATCAATTTTCACAGCAGCAGCCAAGATAAGCTCAATATACACCGTATGTAGTCGTAGTAAGTTAGAATTATTTGTATTTTCACTTCCTGAGCGGACACGTGCATTTTGTCTTCTTCAAGCACGAGGAAATGTGACATAAAGGCATGGTTTGATGCTCATCTGCCCCCTGGTGGTCAGATTCGATTTTGCAGCTCGACATGATAACGCGTTTACATGTAATTCGCATGTGTGGGTTTATGTAAATTCCCTTTTACCCCCGGATTTTAAAAATCACACTTACATATATTCGATTTTTGATGAATAAATAATTCCGAATAATTACAACTGAGATCTCAGGAAGATTTCAAATCTATCGCTCAATCACTTTCAAAGTCTTCCTTTTTGCACAATATATGAACCGTAGCGTCAGGGTATTCAAAGATAATATGGAAGTCTAATTAGCTTAGAATACAACTTTTGACCTTTCTATCTCTCGCTCGCCTTGATATCCTGTAGATTCTTTAAACGGTTTAAATCAGGCAATTTAGATGGAAAATCAAGCTAAGTATAATACCATTGTCTGGAAATGCAAGTAGTTTTAAAGGCATTTGATTTATGGACATGTCTATGTGGTAGCTCTTGGTCCACTTCTCAAGCCTCTAAATGCTTTTGAATAGGTTTTGTTTGATAATATTCACAAGGCCGTGGTCATGAATGTTGCTTGTGCACATTTTCTGCCCACAGTCGCCTTTTCATGATTCTGCTTTTATTCAGCAATCCACTGCAATGATCCTCTGTGGCTCGCTGTCCTTGTAGAGGGTGTCAATCAAAGTCTACTTGAAAGCGGGCAATTCAGTAGTTGTTGTGGTATTTAGACAGCATAAAGATAAAGCAAAGGCTATTTTCAAAGACTTTTTTTTTTTTTTCAAAAATGCAACACACCTTTTTGCTTTGTTGTTGTCGACTCATAATTCAAATGAAGAAATGCTTGACTTATACCTGTAATTGCATGTATGGAGACAAGAACATTGTTGTTGCCACTGCAAATGGAACTGCTGAAGTTTTCCATGATCGAATTGAGACGATGATCGCAACCTTTATATACTCTAAAAATTTGAACACAAGTGTGACTTGTAACGTTTCCATGGTGTACCCTGCATTCGCCCATTCACCATTAGTCAGTTGGGATTGGACACCAAGACCCTCAAGGTGGGATTATGTGGTTTAGGAGATGGAAAAATGAACAAGCAGTCTTTACGGGTTTTTCATCCCCAAAATATGAAATCTAATTTTCTCCTGGGGAAGCTGCACACTTTGGAATCCACTAAACTAAAAAAATAAGACCAAAATTCCCTTTAAAGTAGTTTCCAAGTTATGTCCTAATAGCTGGACCAGTTTTATGAGTATAAAAAGCACCTGCCACAAATAAAATACGACACTGCACTCTCCAGTCAAAGAAAGCACAAGCCCACAGTTGTGCTTTTCCAGATTCTGTAACGGAAATACTAAGTTGTCGTCAATAAATAGTCTACAAACGATACTTTTGTCGGTATTTCTGATTTTAGTTTTATTTGGCCGCCCAGACACATCTGATCCCCCTGACTGTTGTATGTGATGGACAGTAAGAGAGCCTTCTGTCTTCTCTATGAAGTAAATGAAGTTATGTGAGACACGCGCCCTCTGCTGGTTAGTTTTGTAATTGTGCCAAAGAAGAGCGCTAAATAAATTGTAGATCAATGTTATTTCATAAAACAAAGTGATCAGTTATTTCAAATTACACTATATTGTTTATTCATCTGCTGTCAGTGTGAGTTATCTTAGTGACTGCAAACATCTTCACATAATGTAAGTAATGCATTTTCTTCATCAGTCTGTACTCACAACATAGTTGTTGTCTTTACAAATAATTCACATATTTATTCATCCACCATATCGTCCTTTTGTAGGCTGAACTTTTGAGGTTTTGTTGGCCAGAACCCACCAAACACTTTGCAAGTGTTATTGTTTGCAATTAGTATGGAAATGTAGCTGCGATTTCGGTTTGTTTTAGGCTACAATATAGGTTTGAATAAATCCCTTAAAGCTTTCAACGTATCGAAGGCATGTCAACGGATAACACAATAACTATTACTCTGTGCATTTAAATATTTATTAAAACAATCCAATTGGGGATAAATATAAAGAAGACGTGTCTGTGAGTGGTCGGACTTCTACCACCTGGTGGCTTTGGTACATTCTCCTTGGAGGTATCCGTCGTATAACTCTCTCAGGTGGAGGATCAGCTCCTCTGTGTTTTGTCCCGTGAGAGCTGACACAGGTATGACCCTCTGGGTGACCCGGCTCTTCAAAAATTCAAGCTTTTCCCGAGCTTCGGGTAGGTCCATTTTGTTGGCTACAACAGCCTGCGGCCGCTGCGACAGGCCGGGTTCATACTGGTCCAGTTCAAAGCGGAGGTCCTGCAGCTGGGTCCAAGGCTCGGGAGCCGACAGGTCCAGCACGAAGAGGAGGAAACGGCACCGCTCTATGTGGCGCAGGAAGGAGATCCCCAAGCCTCGGTTTAGATGGGCTCCGCGAATGATGCCCGGTATGTCGGCAACTGCATTGAGAAAAGGTGAGCGCAAAACACGTTGAGGCAAATAAGCAACAATTCAAAGTGAAATCAATATGAAAAAAAAATTAATACATCAATCAGCTGAGATCCAAATTGTTATGACCACATTGGGCAGAACATAAGAGAACAATTCCTTTCACTCATGTAGGAAAAGGTTTTGTGGAAAAAACTAAACTAAACACTGTCTTGTATTCGGACCACCTTCCAATCAACTACCTGCAACTTGCTCGTGATCCCTGTACGCGACGATTCCTACGTGTGGGTTGAGCGTTGTAAAAGGATAAGCAGCCACAGCAGGTCTGGCATTGGAGATGGTCCTCAGAAGTGAGGATTTGCCAGCATTTGGAAACCCCACCTGATGGGGTAAAGACGATAAGCATTTCTTCACAGTGCAATCGGGGGGACAAGTCCTCAGCCGAGGTTCTCTTCAGAAAATAAGTCCTTTTCTCCCACCAGTCCAGCATGAGCCATGGTGCGGAGCTCCAGCTGAAGGAGGCGCTCCTCTCCTGCTCCGCCCGGGGTGGATGTCATCGGCGAACGGTTTTCATTTGATAGAAAGAATCGATTCCCTTTCCCTCCAGCTCCTCCGAAAACAGCCACGTACTCCTGGCCCTGTTTTTCCAGATCCACTATGGTTTTACCCTGCTCCTTCACCACAGTTCCTAATGGTACCTTCATAAACGATAAAAAAAAAAAAGGTAATCAGTGGAAGGATCATGCCAAAAAGGTAACGTCCACTATTCAGTTGATAATCATCAACTCACACTAATGTAGGTTGGGTTGCCGTTGCGACCGTAACAGTTCTTGCTGCTTCCCGATTGGCCGTTTTCTCCCTTATAAACAGGAACTACTTGCGCCAATGACTTGACCAACCGGTCAGCTGAAAACACAAGAAATAAATCTTCAGATGTCTTCACGTCTTTGACAAATACAAAAGTCGTCAATATCACAGCCGAGACAGCAGCGCCATAGAGATGACACCATGTTGTATTGTGTGTCAGTTGTATTCCCATTGAGCAAAAATCCCAGAAACACTGATCTGTGACATCGACGTTGCGAGTAATTCATAACGACCACCGAAGAGCCCGCAACTCACCCTTGATGATGACGCTGCCTCCGTCACCTCCATTTCCTCCGTCTGGGCCTCCCCACTCCTTCCTGGGCTCACTGTGAAAGCTGCAAGCCCCTTTTCCGCCCGAGCCTGCCACCAGCTTCACACGCCGGTGGTCCACAAAGTGACGGGTCTGTGGGGCAACAAAGGCAGAGTCACACGGGGAAGCAGCAAAAAAAAAAAAAAAAAGTTATTAAGAGTATAGCAGATTACAGTAAATGAATAAACCTACTGTTTATGATTTGGCAATGGAGGGAGGAAATATATATGTTTATGTAACGGTATGACATAGTGGTAAATGTTAGGAGGAAATCTTTATGTTTAGGACATAAAGACAAGCAAGGGTTTTTTTTGTTTTGTTTTGTTTTTTTAAATCAGGCACTGAAGACATAAACAGAAATAAATATAGCTAACCCGTAGAAATATTTAATAAACTATACCGAATATTTTTCCAAGTTTGGGTGGATGAGCTCTCCTCAGAGAGCTTCAAACATGTTACACTTTCAAACTTCTGAATGTCTTTTGTGTCACAAGATATAACAGCTGCAAATAGGCAATAAGTGTAACTCTTGCGGCACTAGTTAACATTTCTTTTGTTTGTTTTTTTACATAGAAAATATCCGAACTTTATAGTATATAGGCTGTAACAGTTCTAATCGTGGTTTAAAATAGTCTTTATTACACTGTTATTTAATTGTATATTGGTGACTTTTAAATAGGTCTATATCATAATACTATATGAAATCAACTAATCAAAATACGACATAACACATTTTGGAATCAATGAGGAGTCAATATGGTTTAAATACTAAATAAAACAGTAGAATTTGATCAATTGTGGACATCCGTCAGGGCCAGGTGCATGATTGGGGTTGCAGTTTAGAGGGTTGTGCATTTATCCTTTACCGTTTATAATTCTTGATTAGCGCAGATTAAAAAGCCTACCAGCTTCTTCTCGGACATCTCTCCCTTATTGGAGTTTCCTCGGGCTTTGGCGCAGCGCGCCGCGGAGCTGCTGACGCCTCTGGGCCGCACCTCCCCTCCGCACAGAGCCGACCAGCCGAGACCCAGACCCCGCAGCTCGTCTCTTCCAACCTCCCGTCCTAGAACCGACCTGGCCAGCAGGTCAGAGGGCGGCCTCCGCCGGGCAAACACTCTTAACACCGCGAACATGTTGGATTACTGCAGATAGACTGGAGTTGACAACAGTGTGTCAATGTCACCCCGGCTGCTCGTCCCTGTGCTCATGGCCAGCAGCGACAACACTCAACTCCCTCGAGACCACGAGTGACACTGATCTTAAGAATTATTAAAGGTAATCCACAAAAGATTCACAGTCACAGTATATTACTTTGAGCCTTGGAAAAACAAAAGCGACGCCGGAGCGCTGCACGCTGACATGCTTACAGCATGCAGCGGTGTGACTACGGAAGCCGCGGAGGGAATGTTTGAAAACAGCTCGTATGTGGTCCTCTACCGCCACCTACTGAGTAAGGGAAGGAAGGTAACTAAACTAACTCTTGGCCACCATTGCCCAAGAAAGGAAAACATCGCTGCTAGAAATACTCCAAAATAAGATATATATCCATTCCATTACAAGATCTACAGGTGTAGGTTATATGTGGGGAAACACATCCATACGCATTCAATACAGCTTTATTCCATTGAGGGTCACATGGTGCCAGTCGAAATCAAACAGTAGACACAGACAGGTACACCTTGGACAGATCACCAGTCCATGACAGGTCAAACACAGAGAGTCAGACAACCACGCACACTAACATGTAGGTGCAATTTAGGGTCATCAATTTACCTCACATGCACGTTTTTGGACTGTGGGAGGAAACCCACATACGCATGGGGAGAACATATAAACTCCACACATAAAGGCCCAGCTGGTATTCGAACCCGGCCCACAATCCGGCCCGCAAAAAAAACCCTCAAGCCCAATTCCCAAGTATAGTCTTGAATTGATTTACGTGAAGTATGATTTCCTAATTTTTTTTTTTTAAACCGTATGCAATAGGCAGCCACCTTACTGGGAACACATGAACAACCTCAGTGTAGCAGAATAGCCACAAATTCAGTCTCATCAAATGCGAAGTATTGTTCGAGGTTGTTAGAGAGAATTTGGCTTGTACTTTGTGAGTCATGGTGATGAACTGAACTACCATATAAAGAGAGGCGCTTCTAAACGTCTGCCCCATGTTTACTTGCAGCCAAAATATTACAAACTCTAAATTCCACGACTGTAAAGCACAGATGGCCCTAAAACCTGGGCGCTCGTTCCATGTAAGCTTTTGAATGTGATGAAAATCACAAGGGAGGTACTTGGGTGCACAAGTGGTGTGTTTGGTAATAAATCACGTGATAGTTGTCCGAGATTAGGCTTGCTGTTCAATTTGGAGTTATGCTAAAGTTTTCTACATTTTTGTTGCCTCACTTTCATATTTCAAAGACATGTATTATCGGGGTCTCTATTGGCCCTGAGTTGTGACGATAAGCGTTCGAGCAGAGCATTGAGAAGTTTCGAGTTTTGAGAGACTGATATGACAAAGCAGGTGAACATGTGATTTAGGACCATTTCTTGACAAATCCACAAAATGCAGACACACCAAAGGTGAACGTTTGTTTATTTATTTATTTTTATATCACAAATTGTAACAAAAGACAGCAGAAGAAAAAAAAATCAGGCAATGCAGTTTTACAATAGATAGTAGATAACATTCATATTTGGATAATGCACATTTAACTTGACTCTCATTCTTTAAGAAATCTGCACACACACACACACACACACTCACACGCACAACTGCCATCAGTTCACAGTAAAATGAGACACTGATAAAAAAAACAACAACAGTATAGTTTAAAGAAGCCTGTGATTGTCAGTGTTGAGTTATTTAGCTGTTTGACAGCCATGAATATCCTATTCTGAATCACCCCTGCAAAATGACTGAATATTTTTGATGTTTTACTCTGAGGTAAGTTGTGTTACAACAGGATACTGCTACCTTGGACCTTCAAACACACCAATACTCTTCATGACTGACCAAACTGCAAGAAAAAAGGTGACTTGTGAAAGGATGAGAGGTGCTGACAGACAGACAGACAGATAGATAAAACAAGAGCAGTGCATATACTTTTATTTAAAATTATACTCCTGAAACTGTGATATTATTTAGCAGAACGCTTCATGTTTCTGACGACATACATCTCATCTGTCCACAAGTCACATAAACACATACAAAATATCACACGTCATTTGAAACCTGCAACATAATATTGAATACCGTTACCTAAAACGACCATCATATTAGCAGTTAAAGTTGAGAAGCTCCTAGTAATGATATATAAAGTATGACTTCACCGACATGATTGTATTGCACATATTTGAAGTGGAGGTGCAGGATGTGCTATTGTTTTCCCGTGTTACTTTGGCTTTTTGGGAGTATTGTTTTGTTTAAAAACTGCCTGAATCACACAACGGTACAAACTATCAGACAATATAGACACTGTCAATGGAAAATAAAGTGCAGACAAAGTGGCAATGCATGTTTATGGAAAAGAAACCATTTCTGAATGGCATCTGAGTGTCTCACTTTTTTCTTTTTTTCCCCCCCCAACTCTGAACAATAGCTTCTATTCATGTCTGTGTGGAGTGATACGACTGAAAATATAGTGTCCAAAACACTATCACAATGGAGGATTATCATGGACAATGACATACATTTTAACTCTCGATCAGTCAGCTACGTTTCATGTCTATTACTGCGGTAAGACGCATGTTGAGAGTGAAAACACAGAATGTTAGACCACACAGCAACACATCACAGTTTGACAAACACAGACAAACCTGCTGATCCAGCAAGGCTGAACACCCAAACATTTTCCCCTTCATAAATTTAATAACCCTTATCAAGAGATATAACAGTGTTACCGCGAGGGATTACAGGATTACAGCAAGAGCTGGGCCTATATAGTGTATTAAGCAAACATCAGGGTACATTTGCTTCAAGGCTAATTTGTTTCGGGGTTGTTTTTTTTGATAGCAGTCTCACAAAGTAAAGTCCTGTTCTGTGCAGAAATAAAGTACTGCGAATATCAAAACGCTTGTAAAGTAAAAATAAACTCTAAATGTAGGAGCGAGGATGAGAATAAATGGCTACAGCAAGAAAGAAAAAGAAGAATGTTCTCAAGTTTACCGACACTAATATCTACTGCTCCTTTTGTTCCCCTTATCGGGAATCTTTCAAATATGTCAACAAGCATCCCGACTTTTCATCGATGATTGGTAGTTATTGTTTATCAGCTACAATCCTTTACAAAAAAAAAAAAAAAATAGAAAATACATGACTTGACTGAATAATGGAAGGATAATGAATCTGATGGAGCCAGAACTTCTATTCTTCTGTCCAGCAGGTTAACCGCTGAACCGCTCCAGCTCTCACTGCCTTCACAAAACAGTGTGGTGCCTTATTGCTGATAGTTTCCATACTGGCCCTGAAATGTAAAACGACATAAACTGAAAAACTGACTGAGATTTCATAAATTGTATTCAGTTTGGCCCCCCCCCCCCCCCCCCCTCCTTTCTTTTTTTATTTCCAAACACATACTAAAAGCATATCTATTTTAACCCTCATGCCCTCCTCAGATTAAATATCCATAAGTATTTTTAATGAATATTTTCAAAAAACTATTTAACCACTTGAGACATCATCAAACCTACCAAACATTATAGAATTTTCAGGATCTTAACATTTAAAATTCTAGTTTGGGAATTGAAAGTTTTGGTTATTTATCAAAAATGAAAGCAATAACAAGAAAAAAGAAAGACACAAAAGAAATTAAATAATAGGAAGATGGAGATTTGTTTGGTGACAAGGACGGAAACAGATAGAGCGAGTAGGAATCTTTACTAAAATGAACTCCTGCAAGGTTTTATGCCACAAACTTTATACTTTTTTTTTTATTTCTAATTAAATTTTTTTAAATCCACAAAATTAAAAGAGGATTGCATAATAGTTAATAAACCCATTTTGTGCATTATTCTCACATGAATCAGCTCAATACCTTTTTTTTTTTTTTTTTTGCTACAAAGGACGAATTCATCACTCTTCCTAAAAAGTAAAAGACTGTCATCCATTATATATGCAAACACACAATTTAATTAGAAGAACTTACTTTGTCAAGCAAAAAATGTCACAGCCATGATAAAAAGCAAGTCTTCTTAATTAAATATATTATTAATGTGTCTTTTTTTTGGGGGGGGGGGTCTTATTGAAATACCTGTTCATAGGCGTAGGGCCTCTGTGTCTGTGCTCCCGGGCCTCCCTGGGAAGTGCGGTAGGATCCATATTGTTGGCTTTGTCCCTGTTGATACTGTGAATACTGGGAGGATCCTCCCTGTCCAGGACCTGTTGCGAAGGAGTAATAATAAGTTGGTGTTTATTCTTTCCGTGTGGGTGTGTATTTTTGCCTGAATATAGAAAGGATGGGCTGTTCTCACCGTATCCCTGTGGCTGCCCGCTGTAGCCTTGTTGAGAGGAATACTGCTGCTGGCTGAAGGGTTGCTGCTGGCCAGAGCTCTGCTGATACTGAGCCTGTTGCTGACTGTACTGAGAATTACCTGCAGTCATGCAAGTTAATTACACGCGAGCCATTACATTCCTGTTTACATACCAATTCTTTTTTTTTTTTGGGTTCTGTTTTGGAAGAATTAAGCCAAACTGAAACTCTTTCTGTGCGAGAAACTTAAAAAAAAAAAAGTTACCTCCTTCATAGTAATGTTGTGAAGTCTCGTCAAATGACCTGTCATAGCCTTGCTCACCATATGAAGACTGTTGATATGAATAGTCCCCATGACCTGTAAAGAACATGATTCAACACACACAAAAACTCTTCTCTTCTAAAGTAAAACACAGTAACACACAGAATTATTATCCACAGATTACAGCCCAAACTTTAACAACACGCGCAATGGCAATAATACATCCTAAGACTGCACTTGCAGACTTCTCATCATAATTTTGCACAAAGCAAAAGGTTTTTACATTCCCTCCCCTCAACACGCTGCCCTTTAGGAAATCTGAAATTTCGGCACACCAAAGGGGACAGTATGGACACAGACACCGTGAACACGTAATATCAGACTTTTGCGAGTCTTTTGCGATACTTTTTCCTCTTACAATAAGAGAAGTAATCAACAGCAGGAAGAAAGAGCTAAAGCTTCAGCAGTAAGTATGACTCTGTCCTGGGGAGGGCGCTGCTGTGTGACCTGGAGTGAGGTTTTTGTGTGTTTTGAGAGCTGTGTGTATGAAGTTTATGAATGTGCATGATTACCATCTGGGTAATACTGCTGCTTAATGGGCTTGCTGGAGCTCTGAGTGTGTCCATACTGCTCTCCGTAGAACTCGTCTTGTCCCATGTACTGCTGTGCAGATCCTGCAAGACAGGCGACACCACGATCGGTTAAACAGCTGGTTGGACCAATTTGGTGCTGGGTTGGATACTAAGGAGGCTTTGGCAGACTACTCTCAATAGGTTTGAATGAAAAAAAAATGTAATATAACAAATGTACTGCTTTGTGTAAAATGATTTGTGTACTCAAATATTTTATATGGGTTGTTCATATATACAGGTACTTCTCAAAAAATTTGCATATTGTGATAAAGTTCATTATTTTCCATAATGTAATGATAAAAATTAGACTTTCATATATTTTAGATTCATTACACACAACTGAAGTAGTTCAAGCCTTTTATTGATTTAATATAGATGATTTTGGCAAAAAAGTAAAGAAAAACCAAAAATCCCCATCTCAAAAAATTAGCATATCATGAAAAGGTACTCTAAATGAGATATTAACCTAATCATCTGGAGCACCACACCCACCCTTGAATCAACGAATTAACTCTAAACACCTGCAAAAGATTCCTGAGGCTTTTAAAACCTCCCAGCTGTTTCATTACTCAAAACCGCAATCATGGGTAAGACCGCCGACCTGACTGCTGTCCAGAAGGCCAACATTGACACCCTCAAGCAAGAGGGTAAGACACAAAAAGAAATTTCTGAGCGAATAGGCTGTTCCCAGAGTGCTGTATCAAGGCACCTCAGTGGGAAGTCTGTGGGAAGAGAAAAGTGTGGCAGAAAACGCTGCACAACCAGTAGAGGTGACCGGACCCTGAGGAAGATTGTGGAGAAGGACCGATTCCAGACCTTGGGGGACCTGCGGAAGCAGTGGACTGAGTCTGGAGTGGAAACATCCAGAGCCACCGTGCACAGGCGTGTGCAGGAAATGGGCTACAGGTGCCGCATTCCCCAGGTCAAGCCACTTTTGAACAAGAAACAGCGGCAGAAGCGCCTGACCTGGGCTACAGAGAAGAAGCACTGGACTGTTGCTCAGTGGTCCAAAGTACTTTTTTCGGATGAAAGCAAATTTTGCATGTCATTCGGAAATAAAGGTTCCAGAGTCTGGAGGAAGACTGGGGAGAAGGACATGCCAAAATGCCTGAAGTCCAGTGTCAAGTACCCACAGTCAGTGATGGTCTGGGGTGCCATGTCAGCTGCTGGTGTTGGTCCACTTTGTTTTATCAAGGGCAGGGTCAATGCAGCTAGCTATCAGGAGATTTTGGAGCACTTCATGCTTCCATCTGCTGAAAAGCTTTATGGAGATGAAGATTTCCTTTTTCAGCATGACCTGGCACCTGCTCACAGTGCCAAAACCACTGGCAAATGGTTTACTGACCATGGTATTACTGTGCTCGATTGGCCCGCCAACTCTCCTGACCTGAACCCCATTGAGAATATGTGGGATATTGTGAAGAGGAAGTTGAGAGACACCAGACCCAACACTGTGGATGAGCTTAAGGCCGCTATCAAAGCATCCTGGGCCTCCATAACACCTGAGCAGTGCCACCGGCTGATTGACTCCATGCCACGCCGCATTGAAGCAGTCATTTCTGCAAAAGGATTCCCGACCAAGTATTGAATGCATAACTGAACATAATTATTTGAAGATGGACTTTTTTTTGTATTAAAAACACTTTTCTTTTATTGGTCAGATGAAATATGCAAATTTTTTGAGATGGGGATTTTTGGTTTTTCTTTACTTTTTTGCCAAAATCATCTATATTAAATCAATAAAAGGCTTGACCTACTTCAGTTGTGTGTAATGAATCTAAAATATATGAAAGTCTAATTTTTATCATTACATTATGGAAAATAATGAACTTTATCACAATATGCTAATTTTTTGAGAAGTACCTGTATATATATCATATATAGCATAATTTGATTGGCCAGCAAAAATGATAGAAACATGATTCAGACTGAGGAAAGTATAATTCCGTGAAAAATGACACAAAGCTGTGATTTGAGGAGAAATTTATAACAACAGACTGACAGCTATCAGGGAGAATCTGATCTCTGCTTGGTGCTGGTGTGCAGAAACTCCAGATTCCATTTCAGACAAAAAGCAGAACAAAACGCTCTGCGCAAGATGCAACAAAGAGCACAGTCTCGTCTTCTTATTGGTCCCCAAGTGCTTCCATATAGACATGAACAACCATGTAGGACATAATCACCCGAGCTTGTGCAATAAAAGCTAAGCAAGTCCTTGAAAACGTGTTTTATGCTGCCGGTTTTAACAAACTCCATATAGTTAATAAAAGTCCCCCAAGCAACAAACCCATGAGGGAAAGGCGGCAGAGCAAATCACCCAGCTTAGCTTGGAACACAACGATTCTATAACATGATTCTCAATAGAAACACTAAACCCAGTCGTGCGAGGATAATAGGGTGAATAAGGACATACAACCATGGCCTGCTGCCCTGAAATTCTCTCTTATTTTTTTTCTTCATATTTCCAAGTCCCTACGTGCCTAGTCTGCACTCTTCAGAGGACGTAACAGGACAGCGTGGAGCTATAATTAGGCACACACTGACATAACCAGCTCAGTGATTTGCAGAGGCAGAAACAGAACGTGACACTTGTCACTTGATGTGCGTCTTTGTCTTTTGAAAGCTGCAGGAATTCACAAGTAGACATGCACTTGCAGATGTTGACTTCGCATGCTACGTAATCTTATTCACTGCATTTTTGTGAAAACGGTAGCGTCCCAGTAGAAACTGGTTCCTAAGGACACTCTCAAAACACCAGAAAACCTCTTGAACTTTTCCCATCAGTAAAACCCATGCATACACCTTTAAAACACAATCCAAACAATCTCACCGAGACAGTGAAAAGGTTCTACCACCTTACCTTGTTGAGAAGAGCGGTACGATCCCATGGGCCTCTGAGACATCATGCTGTTCCCTTGACTGCCCTGACCCATCATACCCATGGCTTGTTGTCCCTGATAATGTTGACCCCCGGCCTGGCCTGATGAGTAGTGTGGAGTGGCAGATTGTTGCTGCATCATGGAGACTGGGAAGGAGGTGCGATAATTGGGGCGAGAGATCTCAATACGTTAGGATACAGAGGAAAACCTCATCTGCGTGTTGGCTTTCAACATGATATGCAGCAGTCTCAGATCTCAAAGTGGTACCAATGTGTATAATTAAAACAAACAAACAGATGCAGAGGGAGCTCCATGGTAATCTGGGCACAAGGAAAATCGGAAAGGGATTAGTAGCAATCAGACCGGTATCAAATGAAAAAAAAAAAAAAAAAGAGATGAATTCAGGATGCTGCGCTCAAGTTTAATTTGCAAACAAACCCAGTAGCGACAAAATACAGGGCTATTAAAAATAATAGGCATCCAAGGGAGGAAGGGCTGCATCTCAGGGTTTAGCAGTTAAAAATTAGCAGCAGTTAAACCTGCAGAAAAAAGGAGAAGGGAGGAGGCAGGACACCTCTCTGATGAACTGAATGCGTTTGGTTATTTTTATCATTACACATGAGGGCAGTGTAAAAAAAAAAAAAAAAAAAAAAACTGACATCAGCTGTCCATGTATGGAATTCTTCCAAGCACAATCAAAGTTCTGAGTTTTAAAAACATTCAAAAGTGAATCAAAAATCATTCTGCTCTTCTACCATATATTTCACCCCAAACACTTGAATTTTAATTCCTAATTGTCAAATCTTGCATCATATCCCTCCCAAAATTTGTCACAATCATATAATATCCTACATTAATGATCCTCATTCTAGATTGTTGTATGCTCATTTCACGATTAGTGGGAGGCTACTCTACAACTGGCTCACCTTGGTTGGACTGCATGTTGAGGTTGCTGCGGGAGGATGAAGAAGAGGATGAGGGCATGGTGGAGGAAGAGGAGGCAGAGCCATAACCAGGCCCAGGGCACTGGATCATGCTTCCCTGGGAGGAGGGAGCAGGGTGGCTGTAGCCGGAGACTGAGCTACCATAGCTGCTTGCTGGCAGGCTGAGCGATGTGGAGGGCATAGCCGACTGCACCTGACCAGACTGCTGCTGCATGTGGGCATGGCTGGGGCCTGACGACACATACGCACAGTCAGAGCAGCCAGCACACATGCCGTGCTACGTCACGATTAGAACTTGGTACCACATTCAGTTCATCTTTACTGCGACCTTGCATGTACAAACGCAATGAAAAGATTAAAATTAAACAAAAAAGGGTTACTAAATAACTGCAAACAACAATTTCACTGGTCTATCATCTATGGGACAAAAGATACGGGGAGGAAATAAGGCAGTGAGGATGAGAGCGACTGTGGCAGACATGCAGCAAACGCAAGACCAGACAGAAACCCAAGACGGCAAACGGACAACCTGGAGTGATGCATCTGTGTGGGAAGAATGTACACACGGACCATGGTCTCTCTGCCATATGCACATCTGCAATGGACTCTTACCATTGCTCATTTGGCTCTGCATCATAGACGTTGGGGGCAAACCTGACGCCATGTTCTCATTGAGGTTTCCTGGAGCATGCCCCCCACTCTGGCCCATCCCTCCTGGACCCATGGACATATTAGAAGTGGGTGGCTAAAAATTAAAGAGACATGACTAATCTTGGCTTGTGTACTTAACGTTTGATCTCCTATGATCAGAGAGCAGATACAGTACTTTTTTTCGGTGATACCAGGACACTTACAGCAGGTAGTAGCGACTGCATATTCTGATTTGAATCTGCTATCGTGGCCAAATATACAAGATTTCTGTGCAGGATCTGCTGATATCTGTCAAAAACAAGAAACGACAGAGCTTAACAATTGTCAAGAGGACCAAGCACTGATCAGGAAGTGAGAAGGAAAAAAAGATTTCTTACTGTGTGCATTCAGCTGTCTTCCCTTTACTTTGGTAATCCATTATACATTGTATTAAATGGTGATTTTCATCCAGCATCTTTTGAAGACAACACAGCTTTAGTTCATTGTATGTCAAATCACAGCGCATATCAAATTCACTACCCCAGGAAACCGCTGTCCTCAATTCTCAGAAGTTTAACATTCCGATTTTTTCTGGGTCACGTCACTGGGGTTTTTTTTTTTCTTTGCCCATAATGATACCAAAAATAAGTTCCACTGTCTTCATCTAGAACAGCTTTTCAAGGAGTCTGTCTTCAGGGTGTGCTATATGGCAAAAGCAAAATATTCTATATAAAAGCTGTAGTTGTGGATTAAATGAGGACACAGCTTTGTCGTGCGCTACATTTTCAGAAAAGCCTTTGATTAAATTATTTTTTTTGCGAGGTAAGGAGGATATTAAACGACTAAAGCCCATTCTACAGAGGACAACAATGTTGAGATGTAAAACCTCGACCCAAACTAATGCGTTTAGCCTTCAAAATCCTCGCAAACTCAAATCCAGGTTTTATATATATATATATATTCAATTGCAACACATTCTGAGGAATCGGCTGCGCTGACAGCGTCCCAGGGAAGCGCGCGTCCTGTGGAGATCTTATCCAGCCATCGCACGTCTCCATCACGGTTATGGCTTTGTTTGGTTCGCACCTTCAACCGGCCATAGCCTTACAATACCAGTTGCCATTTCTTTGATGATCACCACAGGCTACTTTCTCTGCACTGGAGGGAAGATGTCACACTCACCCCATGCACTCGCATCCTCCATACAAGGATCTTTTAAAAGCACGACACTGCAAGATTTTTTTTTTTTTTTGTAATTGTTACCTTCTGGATCATTTGCTGTGTCACCTCCCCTTTACTCCTGGGGCGCGCAGATGAAAACGCCACCGACATTTTCTCATATGGGATATAAAAGCGCTTCTTTTTCCCCCCCCAATATTTATTATCTCGAGCGCAGCCCTCTATTTAGTTACATAGTTTCTCCATTCAATAGGAAATGGGGGTATTTGGTATTCGAAATCACCGTCATCATGAAGGACAAATAAAAAAAAACACGCTTGCTTTGTTGGATTAAAATATGTTTTAACGGGATTTTTTTTTGATTTTATTTATGACCGCCTCCTAAATAACGACAGATCGATAAACCACTACAACAAAGAGGAACCTCTCCCTCGGTTTTGGTATCGCCCGGACAGTGAGTAGCCTACCGCTCTACTCTCACTGTAGACGGGGCATCCTTTGATTCAACAGAGCCAATCAGTCCACATTGTGCAAAAGCTCTAAGGAGCGATATCTATTATGTTGCTTGCGACTCAAAATAAAAAAATAAAAAAAAGCCCTCTACACCACGAAGTGATTAGCAAGTCTTTATTTCTGCCGTACTATGCACTTGACATCTTTTCCCAGCATTTAACTTCCCCAGACTCTGAATCAGGGACATTAACAAGCTTCCCTTTCATCATCACAAAACTAAAGTCAAAACCAAAAAGACAAAGGCGAAGATTCACAACCCCAGTAATGCTTTTCCAAATCAATAAGCATTTTAAACCCAAAAAAATAATTAATAAAGCCTCCTTTTAAACGTCCTAATGTTTGACCTGATAAAACTGCATATACATTTTTACATTCCGACTTGTTGCTTCAGGATATCACAATAAAGCAAGTCACACAGACAGGCTTAGTTATTAGATTGATTTTGAACATACAAATAAGAGTCCTACTCTCAAGCACTGAGTGTATTAACCTTTACAGAAAATTTACCAAAACAATTCCCCATGCCTATTCAACTAAATGTGCACTTTAAAAAAAAAAAAAAAAAAAAAAAAATCCACTGGAAAGAAAACTCTCAGGCAATATGGGGAACAGGAAATCTGCTACAGGGACAGAAACAAAAAAATACATATAATCAGCCGAGCCTCATCACGGAAGGAAATCACTGGAAGTAAGGTTTACTCAAGTGACTTGGTATTGGAAGTGTGCTCTTCAGTCATCCAGTCCCAATTCTTTGAGCCAGCAAAGCTGTGCCTCGTCCTCTTCCTCTAGCGTATCCACCTCTAAAGCCCTGGCCCCTCAGATAGCGTCCAGGAAAACCAAAAGTCTCCAAATTGCGCTTCCTCTCCTCTGCCCAGGTTTGTCTGAAAGCATTGATTGAATTTAAAAAAAAAAAAGAAAAAGAAAAAAGGCATAAATCTGCAGCTTTACATCACTGGAAATATTAATTTGAGAGTAAACAGGGAAAAGTCACTACCTGAAGTCACCATCAGATGAGATGTTGTCAAAAAAAGACTTTGCTTTGTCATAGTACCATTTTGGTCCTGAAAGCTCATCCTGTGCAGCCAATAGCAATCCTTCCTTCTCATAACTTCCATCTGTGAGCAGAAACATTATCCAACTATAGCAGACTCTTTCAACCTCGATGGCCATGACAGGTGAACGCGTCTTAAAAAGCAGATTCACAGCTGCTGTGCTCATTTCATCCTCCTTATATCCCACAGTGAAACATTCATGCTGAACAGGGGAGAATGGATTCTGCAAGACAGCTGCTTAGCTTAGGCTTGTGTCGGTTTAAATTGCAGCAACCTGCTTCTCACGGAGACTTCTCAGAAACATGACGGCACCAAAAAGCACAATTAATTCATTTCAGAACAGACCTGCTCCCGTTTAGCCACTTCAAATATTCAAGAGGCTTCAGAAGTGTGTTTCTCAGAGTATGACTAACAGAGCAAACTGATGGAGTGGTCGAGACTAACAAAAAAAGCAGACGTGCAATGCACTTCAGCTGGTAACCTACCTTTTATAATCACCCTGCTCTGTCGCTCTCTCTCAACCTCCTCCTTAATAAACTGCGCATTTGACAAATCAAAATCAAAGTCTGTGTCAAACTTGAGAATGGGGACTGGCGCATTAGCCACCCCCGGCTGGCCTCTACCACGGTTCCTGCGCCTTCGAGGTCCTAAAATCATTTTTGAAAGCAGGTTATGTTAAGACATCAAATTCTCACTGTCTATGAGAAATCCTGTATGATTATGAATTACCCGGTCTTCTTTGTGGTGGCCTGGTTTCCCAATTCTGTTGCCAAGTTGCTTGCTGAGAAGTAGTCCCACCTGTGCCTAATCTCACTCAAGAAAAAAACAAAAAAAAACAAGCACTCTCATCTTCTGCATAATTTCATTAGAAAAAAAAAAGCATGAACTCTGCAAAACACCAAAGTTCATAAGGTTTCACTGTAGTTTGGTTTGTGCATGCATTGTATTGCCTCTAAATTGTAGCAGCCATGCATACTTGTTGATCCTCCGATTCCCTGGGGCTTCCTCCTGTCAAACTGCTCCTCCTGCAACCCAGTAAAACATCTCCTCTGCTGACTCCTCTCCAGCTGGAGAGTTTGAACAGCCTTTTCCACCATGGGGCCCCTCCTAACATGCAACCCTGGAACTACAAGCCATGCACGAAGAACATAAGCAGCCATATTTGGAATCGACTTGAAATGACAGTGGTATGGTTTTACAGCCAATTTAAAGCTGCATACATTTGCAGTCTTACCCAGGCCAAGAGCTGCAGCACACTGTTGATTGAGCAGAGAGCTGGCAGCGAGCTGATCGTAGGCAGACATCCCCATTGAGCCTGAGGAACGTGTACTTGACTGAAAGGGATCCAAAGATGATTTAAAAACATAACCCCAAGCTTAGCATACCTTCAGGTTACAGAGGTTCCCTACCTGCACGATCGCAGGATCTTGATGTAGTTCATGTTGAGGAGGTTCACAGAGTGCAATATCCTTAATATCATTTCCACTGAATGTGATGAATTCATAGACAACATCTTGGGGCGGTGTTGGTCTCTCAGTGGGTCGTCCTTCAGTTCCAAAGCATCTGACTAGTTAAAAGAAAATGATGACACTAAGAGTTCCATGAACTACTTTTTAACATGATTTTTCAATCAGTAGGAGGACTTCTAGACCACTCACCTTTAGCCAGCACTAGTGTGGAGCTCCTTGCATCAACTGTATACAAAATCCCTTCATAACGATTTTGGGCTTTTGAAATTAACCAGATTTTACAACCAATGTAAGGTCTTGATGAAGCCATGGCTGCAAAGTGTTTTGGACTGATGCTTTAGATCCACACAAAGCATGGAAGAGACCGGAAGCAAGCAACTTATAGACGTCGACAGGTGAATTAAACCACGCCCACTGATTAAAGTTACTTTCACCTGGTAACAGGAAACTGCTGAGCCAGGAAAAAAAAAATGATCTAAAAAGCAGATGAAACTATGGAATTCCATTACATGTAAGCGGACATAATGCAATTCAAATGCCATAACAAATTATGGATTTATATTTATGGATTATCTTGCTGTGCATAAAAACAGGTGAATGTGTAAGTGTGGATGTCATAAGTGCTGCAAGGCGGAGCAGTGGTTTGCATTCTTGCCTAATAGCGAGAGAATATCGTAGGTTCAATCACTGGGTCTTTAGAATTTTCATGTTTGTAGCGTTTGCATGTTCTTCCCATGTGGGTTTATGAAACGTGTGTGTGGTTAATTGGGGAACCTAGATGTGAATGTGTGTGTCTTCCCTGTGATGTTCTGGTGACCTGTGCAGGGTGCACGGGGATTGGCCCCAGTACCCTGCACAGGATGGAGCGCTGTAGAAGATCGATGGATTTACAATTCAAGGGATGCTTTGGTTTTCTTGGAAATAAAATAACCTAAATGCAGCCATCTTGAGACTGTAGAACGGGGAGAAATACGTGCAAAATGTTTAATGGCTGTGCGTAACAATGCAGGGACGTGTGGTTCGTTTGATCAGTGCTCTGGTCACATCAGCTCCAGCTGTGACAAGATCGGATAAATTGTGTTAAACTGCGGCTCGAACCCGATCGGAGCAGGCTTTATCTTCTTCGAGTAACCAATCACGGCGCTCGCCGGGATTACGTCACGGAAGTCGCGTCCAATCGGCGCATGCGTCTCACGAGCGAGCGTAGCTGGGTAAAGATGGCGGCGGGCTCCGATTTGTTGGAGGATGTTTTCCTTGACACAGATGTGGACCAAAAAGTAGTTAGTGATCTGGTCGGGTCTCTGGAGTCCGAGCTTAAAGGAGCGGGACGCGCCAACGCAACAACCGGGCCGCAGTTCGCGGCGACTCTCGTCGTCAACTCGGATTTAGGAAGCAATTCTAATGTTCAGGGCAGCAAAGTGAGAGTTTTACAACAAGCAGGTAAGATAGCTGCGCTCTCCAGTTAGCTAACAGCAGCTAATTGTGGTCACGTTGCTTTAGAAACTCTTGTTTATCGGAGAGTTCGTGGACACGCGCCTGCTTTCACGTGTTTCCACCGCCGTAGGGACCGCAGGTCTCGGTAACGTTTCGGGGTCCCGCGGTTCAAGCATGGACGGGGCAGATGGGGTCACGTCGGCGGCGGAACCGAATGTGACCCAGCCGGCGACGGCGAGTGGAGTTGTTACCGGAACACCCGGTGCTGGGAAAGCTCCTGTCACCGGTATTCAAACTTTGAATGGGAGTACCGTGGTGATGAAGTGTCACATCTCCGGAGGCGGACCCGCTGACAGCGGCGGCTCGCAGCCCACCGTCACGCTCGTGCACAACGGACCCGTTGGAGCAGCCGCGTCTGCGACACCGAGCACTATTATCCGGACTACTGCGAGTGCTCAAACCGCTGCGACATCGACCGTAAAAAGTGTCCCAACAGTCACTCTCGTGAGGCCATCTATGCAAAATAACACTTCGCCCGCCGCTGTCTGCACGGCGGGCTCTCAAGGCAACAAGTTGGACTCTGCAAAAGCAACAACACAGGCTGGAGCCCATGTGGTGGCGGCAGCTGTTGCGACCGGGACACCGGTGAGGAGTCCGACAGTTTTGCAAACCATAAGAACTTCAGTACCTTCAACCACTGCTGCCACTCCTCCGGGAGGAGTAAGAACTATCACTGCTCAGGTGTTGGCTCCCAGACTCGCCCAACCTCAGCAGAACACCCGGAATATCCAAAACATCCAGCTTCCTCCAGGTAACGTGTTTGAGAACTTCTGGAAAGTTTGTTAGTCACAGTCATTTGAGAAACTACATTAAATGTTGAGAAATTGATCACTATCTAATACATCCAAACCGTAATGTCTTCATTTACCACACACTGTGATTTATTGAAGTGATTAATACAAAATAACTATTAAGAATAAGTTGATGGAGAGGTTGCATGCAATCAGCTATTCGTGAGTCCCTTTAGTTTCTTTTTGTGCTACAGATTGTTTAGTTTGTTTTTTCGCAGTGAGTTGAATTGATTGTCTGTGTGACAACAGATTAGGAGTGGACAAGGTTCTTACTGCGGAGCAGGACAACAACTTATTTTTGCTGAAGTAGATGAAAGTAGCATTGTTCTGTTATCAGCTTTTCTCACTTCAGCCTGTGTGCAACAATAACACAATGCTCTCACATTCACTGTTCCTGTGTATCCTTCAAGTTGCCACTGTGTGTTTTAAAGATTTGGCTACAGGGTTAGACTTTCCCTGGATATTACTTGCCGATATCTTGGTTACCTTCATGACATTTGAAGGATAAATTCAGGTTTTGTGTGAGGGTGTACTCTAATATGCAAAGGTTTCATGCCGGTGTGGTATAATGCTATGTTTACCAGCAGGAAGGTGTCTGAATGTACTGTATTCTGTTTCAGAGCCCCAAACACAAAGCCAGAGTTTCAGAACTTGGGGGACTAGAAGCAATAATGTGGTCTCCATACGGCCCTGATCGTAACATGAATTGGGTCTGTCTCGGTTTCCACGAAGAGACAGAAATATCTCAACCAAGTTACATCCACAGAAGATCTGAGCTCAGTTCTGTTTTCAAACATTGTCTTCTTTAGAAAAATGTTCGCTTGTGCCCTGTGAAGAACTGATGCTGCTTTGAAGGCAAAGGTTGACCAAATATGGATTTCAATAAAAAAAAAAAACTAAAACACAGGCACGCATCAGCTTGAAACTTTTGCACAGTACTTTAGTGAATGCTCATAATAAAACACTGTGTAGCATGTGGAGAAATCCTTTCCAAACCAAAAAATAAGCCAGAGCAAACAGTTTTTTTCCCAACATGTCCAAACCTGCAAAGTTTCCTGTTTAACTATCTTTAACTTTTACAACTTTGTCGTCAGCCTTTTACAACAAGTCAAACTTAAGCCACTAATCACACAAACTTACCATAATCCTTTACTAAAAATATACACGGGTGCGGTAAAGTTTCAGAGGTAAGATGACAGATTTACTTGGAGCATGGATGTGTTACGAAATCAAGTCAAGACCTTCATTTGTCACAAACACAATTATACACAGCCTTAGAGAAGAAGCTCCACCTCATCCAGTTATTCAATGCCCAGTTAACGTGTTACTTTTTATTATCGCTAAGTGGCTGAATATCTGTACAGTTCACTGAAGGATTCGTACTCCTTCATATGAACTCCATATTCTATGGGTGAATTGGTTTGGACAGCAAGTTATCAACCTTTTTGACTTGACGTTTGCTGCGTGCAGGCATGGTCTTGGTCCGCAGCGAGAGCGGGCAGCTGCTGATGATTCACCAGCAGACTTTGGCTCAGATGCAGGCGCAGTCTCAATCACAAAGTGCCATGACTCCACGACCTGTCGCCCCGGCCAGCACCCCACCTGTCCAGATCACATCTCTGCAGGTACACATCGGCTTCACCCAGTCGTCACGGGAAAATGGGACTGACAAACACTTCTTACTCCAAATTTACACAGACCTGAAGAAACAGCCAGATGGTACTGTTCCACTTAATGTGATTTAAATGGGTAAATTTAATGGTCAATTTTTTTTTTTAGTATTTCATGTCACAAGTCTGTAAACATTTTGAAATGGACGCATTTAAATTTATCACAGGCTTTTGGTGGGATATTTTAGCATAAATGTTTTCACTTTATTAGAAGTTAGGTGGTGTTACTGTCATTGCACAGAAAAGTTTGGTCTCAGTCATTACGTGAGACCCAGAGATTGGTTCTGAGAATTAGAGAAATGTTGAGCAGATATTTACTGTTTTCATTATTTCGTTTTTGGCATTTCTTCATAATAAAGAGCTGAGTAAACAAATTGGAATAAGACACTGAAATACATTTTGGTTGCTCGTTTTTCAAAACGTCTTTGTCTTTGCATGGTGTCTGACCAGTCAGCGGTGTTTAACTTCTGCAGAGGTTAAAAAAATATAGAAAGCACTTTTTTTTTTTTTTTTACTTTCAAAGATGGTTGAAGAATGCATACGTAACGTGAAACTGTCTACTTTGTCTTCATATTCCCACATGGTCCTGTTACCTTCACAGTGTGCAGCCTTACCTTTCGTACCTTTTCAGGCTCCAGGAGCGTCGCTGTTGGCTCGTCCAGCGACTCCCACCACCATCATCAAACAAGTTTCCCCTGTCCAGACCACCATGACAGCCACCACCACCCTCCAGAGGCCTCCTGTACTGCAGGTCGCTACCCTATACACTACATCACAATACGTGTGAAGCAGTTATTACGGGTTGTAATATTTAAGTCCATTTATCTCAGAGTATAAACATTTGAACTCTCAAACACAAAAGGTATCGATTCAAAGTCACCTGTTGGTTTTTTTATTTATTGAAACCTTATTTCTTCCCTAACCTCAGAGTCTGTCTCAGTCTTTACTCAAGATGGTCTGGCATTGCTTCAATTACATTTGCTTCAGTTAGAATTGCCAGCACTGTGCTCTGAAAATAATGGGATTATCCAGGACACTAACAACAATTAGTCACCCCAGATTTGAATGGAGCTTGTGTGTTCGGGGAGGCTTTGTGGTATATTACATTAATTTATTAAAGAAATTTAAGTAATCCATTTCACCATTGCTCTTTGGGTAGATTTCTCTTGCACAGCACTGATCTCCTGCTGCCATTTAAATATTAAAAAAAACAAACCTGTGCGTCACACTTTGCGTATTCATGTTGTTTGGTTGATTAATTGCCATGAAAGGACTTGATGTTGTGTCAGGGCACCGCATTTTTCATTTCTTTCTCTGGCTGGCTTGTTTGCTCATTTTGAAAACCTTGCTGTTTGTCTTAATTGTTCTTGAAAATATGAATATTCAGGTTGCCATGGAAATTTCCTTGAAGGTTAACGCAATATACTAGACCTCGGTGTTTGCTTGTTTTGCAGGTCTTTGTTTGTTTTTAGTGAGGACCATTGTACAAAATGTATTGGCTCTTCGGGGGACGTCCTTGTCAGGGACACCTTCATAGGACAGCACATGACATGGGAATATGATCCTATTGCATTTGTCTTATTTTAAATGTGTGTATTAGAATTGCAAATCATTGCATCCTCTTTTTATTTATGTTGTATTCTTTGCTTCAGAGCAGGGTTTCTTGTGGGTTTGAGTTCGGGCCGAGGTTGTCTTTGTGGAGTTTGCATGTTCTTTCAGTGCTGCTCTATCCAGCTACTCTGGTCTCCTCCAACAGTCCAAAAACTCTGTAGGTTAATTGGTACCCTACCTTGGTCATAATCAAAGTCTGGTAATCCTAAATTGCATCAAGTGTCATAGAATATCAGTGCAAGTGCTCATTGCCCCAAACTTTTCATATTTTTGTTTTTAACTGGAGTTGTAATGTAAAAAAAGAAATCCCTGAGCGTGAGTTCTGTATAAATGACATGTATACAGCACACAAATTGTATCTCAATTTTAGGTGACCAAGTATTCCATCCCTCAATTTCTTTAACACTCCATCCGGTATAGGGTTGTGGAGTGCTGGAGTTGATCCCAGTTAACTATGGCTGAAGGTAAGGGACACCCTGGACAGGTCACCAATCCATCGCAGGGCAAACAGAGATACACACAACCACACAGATCATTTAAAATTGACCAATTGACCTCTGTGTGGGATTTTTGGACTGTGAAAGGAAACTGGAGTAACTGAAGAAAATCGATGCACGCAGAGTGAGAACATGCAAACTCCACACAGGAAGGCCCGGCCCATGTTAGAACACAAGGCCGTCCGCATATGAAGCAAGAATGCTAACTACTACATCACTAAAACTTAAGACTAAAACGTTTGTCTTGTCCTCGTAGAAATGGACTGCACTCTGCCAAAACTGTGATTTTCCTGTGTATCACCTCATTATTGCATGTTCTCCGACTCATACAGAACACCATGGTGCTGGGAGGAACTGCCACTACCACGGGTCAGCCTGTAGGAACTCCCACCACAGTCCACCCTGGAACCGCAGCCACAGCAGTGACACAGAGGGTGGGGACCACTGGGACCCCCGTCGCTCCCACACCCATTTCAGCTGTAAGGGGAAAATGGCAGCCTTTGATACTCTTGTCTGTGTAGGAACATAGAAAAACTCAATGCTGTTCTCATGTATATGTTGACAGGAAACGCTGGAGAATGTGAAAAAGTGTAGAAATTTTCTTTCTACGCTGATCAAGCTGGCATCGAGTGGAAAACAGTCGTCTGCGACCACGGCTAATGTCAAGGAGCTGGTTAAGAGCCTGCTGGTGCTTGTTTATTTCTTTTTCATCATTTCTGCATTACAATTTGATTCCTCTTCTCGGCTTTTTTGGAATTTCTTCAGTCTGCTTTCTCAGTTTATTTTTCGAGAGCTGATGCATCGTCCTTCTGCATTTCAACAGGAGGCAAAGATTGAGGCAGAAGATTTCACCAGCAGGTTATACCAGGAGCTCAAGTCTTCACCACAGCCATATCTTGTACCTTTTCTGAAGGTGAGTTGACTAACCAACAGTCGCGTTTGCATTTATCTAATTGCAATCCTTGTGAAATATAATAAAAGTGGTTTTATTTGACTCCGCTCAAAATAGTACTTTTCCCCATTGACAACTTTCATCATGTCAAAACCTTTTAAAATGAATTTACACAATGTTAACCTTTCTTTAATGTGAGAGTAATGCTAGAATAAGCACAATTTACCATTTGTGTTGTGAATGTTACTCCTCTGTACTAATTATGTGTAGAGATCCACCCATGGCTTTACCAGAATGAGCCTTTGCTCACACAGTTTTTGTTTTTGTTCTGCTGCAGAGAAGTCTCCCAGCACTGCGCCAGATGACCCCGGACTCCGAGGCCTTCATCCAGGACAGCCTGCAGCCTCAGTCCAGCTGCCAGTCTGCTGCAGCCTCCAAGGCTCTCACCGCCGTAGTTCTGCGACCCCCTCTCTCCACCACCGTCTCCACCGCCACCAGCACCACCACAACCAAAGCCACAGTCATCAGCCTCACACAGACTCCTCACAGTAAACCCAGCCTGGTAATAAATGATGCTGCTGGATGTCAGTCACTGCCTGAATCGGCGCGTGTTGTATGTAGAATATACAACGACGAATTTCACATGTAAGTGTTTCTCTTTTAATTGTTCGCAGATTGTGTCCCAGCCGCAGAGCCTTGTAAGGCCGCAGGGGACCCTGACTCAGTCTCCCATGGTAACAATAAGAGGGCCAACACACAGCCGTATTGTTGTGGGCCAGTCGCACGCTGTTAAACCGCTGCAAACAGGTGAGTGCTACACACATATTTTCATTTAATCTACTTGCTCTGTTCACTGCACTGGCTTTGTACATGCAGACTGTGGGCAACATGCATCTGTTTGGTTGTCAATGACCGGCCCTTATGAAGATAATGCAATGGTTTTCTTGCAAGAATTTGAATTCATTGTCAGAAAAGCTCAACATCTTGCACCTATTTTGCTTGTTTTTCACCAATTGTGGACATTTGAGAGTTCATTTACTTCCGTCAAAGGTGAAGCTGTGAACCCAGTGAGTTGAGAACAGATCACTGTTGATGAGTGTCAATTTGAATCTCCTCCACTTGACAAACCATCCAGAGAAATGCAAAAACGTCTCTGATGCAGAGCAGTAGGAGTATCTTGCATAGTGCTTTTTCCATTGATCCATGTGACATCGGGTCGCTGGAGGCTGGAGCCAGTCACAGTTCAGTCACCATCCAACCAGCTTCTGTTCAGCTTTATCCAATTTAGAGCTGCAGGCCTCACTAGCAGGTCCCAGGTGACAAGAAAACAAAGAGACAGTCACACACACTCTCATTCACTATTGAGGACAATCTCCAATTAACATCAGATGCATGTTTTTGAACAGTGGGGGAAACTAAAGTAAGGTATAGTTGCATCCGCAGAATATGATCGCATTTAGCAGAATTAACTTGAAAAAGTGATATTTGCTAACTTTGACAACCAGAAGTGTGGGCGAAAAAAAAAGAAGTGAATAACCACAGTAAGGAAAAGCTGTTTGCCATTAAAGAAGGTTTGGAAATTTCCTTCATGGGTAGCACCAACATTGTCAACTTTGCTGCTCATGCCACAAATGCATGCATCTTACAAATGTGGCACTTTATAAGGCAATGAAACAGGCTTTCCAGTGTATGGCCTTTTGCTCAGATGCCATGTTGGAACACAGTAAACCAGAACCAGTACTTTTTCCCAACATACTCTCAATGCATGATTATTATTTTTTTGGATGCCCCATGTGGTCCCCAGTGAACATTCATTAAATGATCCACAAGCCAAACTGATGTGAGACTGTGTGCATTTGCTCTTCATCTTTTATGAGCCTCATGGAGTTGCTGCCATCTTGTGGCGTCATTGGGTATAATATTAACTTGAAATATCTGCGTTCAGGTACTTCGTGTGTGTTGGCTTGGCTGCAAATGCAAGTCATTATTCCCATTTGAAATTCCTGTCCTTGCTTTCTGTTTAGTTCCAACAGTGAAGCAGATGTTGCCTCCGGGGGCCAAAGAAGTACACATTATCAATCAAGCTTCTCTCGCTTCGTCTCACAAGTACAAGCAGAATGAGGCGGGAGGGGGATCGTTCAGGTTTGTCAAACAGATGATTTCATTCATTTTGTTCAGTTACTGGCCTTTGTTTCATCGCCATACAGGTTATTAATCAAAGGGAAGGAAGTTCTTATTTATTGAGTGATATCCTGCTTTGTATAACCACATCATGTTGCCTTAAAAAAAAAAAGAGAGAGAGATTTATGGTCTTTAAATTGGTGCATTAACTTCCTGTCATTAGACTACAGTTTACTGTATGTCACATAATACATGTTAAGTAGTGCTAAAGTTGGAAATGTTTCTACGTGACATAGTGTAGCTGTATCATTTGCTAAAATGATCCCTTTGGAATGTATAAATATATATCTCACAAAATGGATTTGAACAATTCTGAAGTGAGTGTTTAGGAAACAGTTTTACTCCGATTACTGTTATTCATTCTCTATTTTGTAATACAGTTCTTTAAACAGTCACAAAAAAAGTTTTTATGCCCGTTTACAGTTAGTTTATGGTTTTGATGTAAGCCATTTTTAAATTTCATAGAACTGGAAACTCGCCAAAGTTGTGTGCTTATGTCTTCTTTTTTTTTTTTTTTTTTGCCATCCAGAGACGACGATGATATCAATGATGTGGCCTCCATGGCAGGAGTCAACCTGTCAGAGGAGAGTGCCCGTATCTTAGCAACCAGCTCTGGGCTTGTTGGCATGGTGACTCGATCGTGTAAGGACGAGACCTTCCTATCCGGCCCGTCACTCACGCGGATCGCTCTGGAGATCGGTGAGAGGCGTACGAGCAAGCGTCGAGTGCGTCCGCCGGTGTCGGCTGGCGCTCCCTTAAAACCTCTGTCCGTGTTCACTGCCGCCCTGACAGGTAAGAAGTTCGGCGTCAGCGAGTTGGGCGCAGACGTCGTCAACTTCGTCTCCCATGCGACACAGCAGCGGCTGCAAAATCTGCTGGGAAAGGTGTCACAGGTGGCTCAGCAGAAGAACATACCTTTCAAGGTGATAACTGATGGCAGGAGTTTGAGAGCAGGCGAGACGCTTGTGTCACACGCTCGGTTTCAATATTCGCTCTGTCCTCTGGTGCGACGTCTCGCTTCTCGCCACCTTCAGGAGGATGGGCGGTACGAGCAGGTCAGCGACGTGCGGGACCAGCTCAAATTCTTCGAGCAGCTGGATCAAGTGGAAAAGCAAAGGAAGGAAGGGGAGGAGAGAGAGATCCTCTTGAAGGCCGCCAAGGTAACAATATTCAGACAAGGACACGTCGCGTCATTGACAGGAAAAGACCTGCACACTATCATAATTATAGAGAAGTCGTGGGAGTGATCTCGGGTCAGTGTCATTAATATACATTCCCTCTGCCGCTAACGTTCACCAGATAACAAATATGCAAACTATGAGTGAGCGGATGAATAAAACAGCCGATTAAATGAATTGAACATGTCCACCCTGAAATATTCAAATGTCCTTTACATTACCGCAGTCTCGGTCACGGCAAGAAGACCCCGAACAGCTGCGGCTGAAGCAGAAGGCCAAAGAGGCAAGTATTTGCTAAAATAAGTGATTTTGTCATTGCTTTGTTCATGCAGCCTCTTCATGAGCTCGTGTGATTGATCTGTGTGTTACTGCTTGTATTGCAGATGCAACAGCAGGAGCTGGCTCAGATCAGGCAGAGAGAAGCCAACCTAACTGCACTGGCGGCCATCGGCCCCAGAAAAAAGCGCAAAATGGACTCTCCTGTTCAGGGCGCAAGTGCAGAGGTGAGTAATAAGCATCCGGTTGCCAAAGATCACGGCAGCGAGTTCAAATTTTGAATTCAGTAAAGAAATGTAAACGGCCTTTCTGGGTTTGTTTCACCCTCCCAAGGGCTCGGGGTCGGGTCCCTCTCAGCCTGGGGTCTCCGGTGGCGCAGGCTCCAGACAGTTTATGCGACAGCGCATCACTCGAGTCAACCTCAGGGACCTGCTCTTCTGCCTGGAGAACGAACGAGGGACCAGCCACTCACACCTGCTTTATAAAGGCTTCCTCAAATAGCAGCTGCATTCAAATGACTAGTCTCACTTAGTGGCATTAAGCAGGCAGCGCTGACCCTCAACGCAGACCCTCCCTGCCGGTACTTTCTTTGATCGCCCACCGCTGAGCGACCAGACATCTGTCCGTGGGCAGAAAACGACGCGCAACGCCGAAGAGGCGTCAGCCTTTAAAAGCCTCTTCAAGCGAAAAAGCCTTTTGTGTTTCCAGTGCAGAGATGGAGCAGATACTGGCGCCCGGCCGTGACGTCGCTGCGCCCCTCGGCTCGGTTTGCTCCTCCAGAGACCGGTTCCACCCAGCCACACTTCACTCACGCAAATAAACCAAGTGTCATTGTAGTGACATCTGTGTTGTAGCAGAAAAGCTCCTTAAAGTGTTCAGTTGTTTATTTAAGCCCTTAACAGAGGATTTTATTTATCTTATGTTTATATGCCTGTGGATTATTTTACAGTCTGATCTCGACCAATCGCGTCATCTGCTGAGTTGCCTTCTTGACAAATGAAGCCATATCGATTAGAATGTGTTGATCAAACCATTTCAGTTATTCAGCTATCTCATCAGGTTTGTAGGATGAGTGTATTTTTGTTTACACTTTACAGACACACACACCACACACACACATCTTTTTCTGTTTGTGCTGATCTGGTTGAAGCTTGTTATTTATTTGTCAATTCTTGGGTATGATGTACATGTTCTATTTAAGTTTACTTCTATACACGAGTCCCTAAATGAGGAAGAAAGTCTATTTAAGTTCAGACTATGGTGTTAAACATTATATTATATCTTCTAAACTCCAGGTGCATCACAGTGAACACCCTCGACATACAGGTACATCGATGAAATTCGAATACAAATAAACGCATAGTTTATTTGTGAAATCCCCGATGCACCTGTCTTGTTGTCAATTAGTTTGTGTTCTAGCCTCGAATGGATTCACACGACAATGCACCCAATTCCACACAGCTTTGTCAAACTTAAGGTCACGAGGGGCTGGCTCTTATCCTACTTGACAGCGGATGATGACCAGTCCGTAACTGGGCAAACGCAAGCAATATGGAGTCGTCAATAAACCTGAAGCGCGGCGTTTTCTGACTGAGAGGGAAACCACAGGCGCACAGGGAGAACATGTATACTCTGTGCAGAAGGTCGACCAGGTCCGCAATCAAACTGGGGACATTGTTACTGTCGGGCGTGACGGCGAACCACGACATCATCTTGTAGCGAATTTGAAAGGGAATTCTGATGACTGAAGATGTTTCGTATATGAAAACAAAAGTCTGGTTTTGGTTGAATGATTCCATTATTTTTCGGGGGGGGGATTGCGTGCAGTGTCACATGCCGGCAAATTATGATTTATAAAGACTTTTTGCTGCGACTGATTTTCCTTCTGACGGTTTAGTCTGGGAAGAATTGCAGCGAATCATACAAAGCTACAAAGTTTGGATGTGAATTGGTTGTGAGCATTTTGAGGCGTTCCCACCGCGTCGGTAATTTCCTGTATTGTCAATTCTGAACTCGGCAGGATTCAACCCCGAATAATGTTAATGATTACAGTCGTTTCGGTGAAAGAGCAACGCCGGTGCATTTTCCATTCCTGCAGATCGGATGAACGATAACCTGGGCTGCACTTTGACCGACCGCTTTTCCCTAAATCTACTCAATCAGCTGAACATGCCTACTTTATAGCCTTTTGTATTTCAGTATTTGGCCTCTCCTTTTGTCATCTGAAAGAAAAACGGTGTTGATCAGTGACATTTATTACTGTACATTAGTTTGCGGTATCTAGATTTATATTTTGTCTCATTCTTCACATACGCGTCGCTGTGTGACAAGTGAGACGACAGTATGGTGCTTTTCTGTTTTTGCCAATATCTTGTATATTTTGCACAGTCTCTTGTTTATATGTGAATATCTGAATTTAGGAAAAGTTTTGAAATGCTATTTTATAAAGGACTGCGAGAGAACAGTCTCTATTAAAACAAGAAATGACAACGTATGCTTGTGCTGATTGTATTCTTGCTTGTAAAAGGTCTTTTATTGATTATTTTACACCTCGGTGTATAAATATTCACTTGAGCGATACAGCTTCCACAAGATGCAGTATAGAACAATATTTAGGACACTGTAAAATGAATAATGATCATTTAATATTAAATGGACTTCAATTCTAGAAGCGTTGCTGCAATTAGGCACTTTTTAAAATAACAATACAATATCCAATTCCATTGGTCTTCCAACATTTTCATCTGCTTTTTTGTAGTTTAACTGCATATCTAAATTTAATTGATATAGTCTCAATTTGATCTACTTTGTTAGCAAATGTCTGCTCCCAAAGAAATGCACTAAAATGTGTTTAAAAAAAAATAATACTAATTGAGCAATAAGTACAAAATTGTATTTGAGAACCCATTTTCAGTACTTCTTCCCATTCATCCATCCATTTTCATACTTTTCATCCTCATGGAGGATTTCTACATCAACACAACTATAACGGCAAAAAAAGGGGGGGAAAAAACCCCGATAATCAGTCATACAAACTTGGGCTTTTCAGGTTGTTTTCTCCTTCGTTCTAAACTTTGTCCTTGAAAGGTTTAATGCGGCGGAGCGACGCTTATTGATTTGAGAGAAACGGCCACGTCTTCCTCACGCCACCAGGCTATGAGGAGGGCCATTAGTCCCGATGCACTTGAAGCAAAACGTTTTCATCATACAACCGGAAAGTTCAGACTGAGGGGAGCCGCAAAAATATGCTTGGAAGGATGTTTTCTCTCGTGGTTCGAGTCGCACTTTTCAAGTGTTTAGATGGTTTTTTTTTTTTTTTTTTTTGGTCCCATCTGCTGTTTTTCCCAGAGCCTGCCTCATAAGCATCCACATCCCACTGGGCCCGCCGTCCTCATCCACAGCACTGAGCAGACTTTAAGTCAATGCATTAGTCTCACTGTCAGCAAGAAAACTCATATCCTCTTGTCTGGTAAGCAATAGTCTGCCTTCGGAAAAAGTTTTCCCGTGTCGAGCTCTGAGCGGAAATACCTGAGCTTGATTGGAAAAGTGCAGTGACATTTATAAACGAATGAAGGAATTACAGAATGAGTCTTACTCGCTTTTATTTCAGACTCTGAAGGACAAACATCTGGAGTCAGATAAGCCGTCGCAAATGTTATTTCAGTGTATCAAATGATTTGAAGATACACAAGAGAATTCACACAGGTCAGAAGCCGTGTTCTTGTGAAATGTGGGAGTAGTAAATTGCGCCGACACATGAAAAAACATAAAGAGATGAAATCATGAAAGACTCTATGTGAGATGTGTGGATGGATTTCACTTATATAGTGCTTTTCCACTGTATTAAAATAAAAGAAAATAAAAAAAAAAAAGGTTTGAATTTCACATTAAACTTCTGCTCTGAAGTTATCTGTTTCGGGGAAACAGCTTTTTTTTTTTTTATTGCATATAACAAAGCTCATCGCACTGACAACAAAATGTTCCTCCCAGAAAGAGAAACAACCCAGTGTTTACCAGTCTCTCTCTTCACACATGACAGTCGGGGGTTTGAACCAAGGTCCCCGCGCATTCCTAAAGAGGATTTGATCAAATTGTTGGATTCCCCCCCCCCCCACACAAAAGCAAGGTTTCTGTCTGTCTTTGCCTTTCAGAGTCACACTTGCAGGCGGAGTGACGAGGCCACCGTCCTCAGAAATCAAATAACTGGATGCTTGTTACAGTTGGATGAGACAGAACATTAATTCCCTCCTAACCTTGAAAGGTGATCAAAGGATGTTTTGTCCACAGTAAATAAAGATTTTCAGTTCTCCCGGCGCCAGTTGGATCGGATTCCGACTGCAAAATGACAGAAATGCTCAAACTCGGTTGAGACGCACTGATATCAAATGCAATCATTCTACTCTTAAATTCACTTCTACCTTAATCGTTTTGATGTTTTTTGTTTTTTTTTAATATATTAAAGTCAGTCAAACATTTCCAGAGTTTAACTTCTTTCTCCCCCATAGAGGTTTTGAGGAGGAGACTGATGTTACATCATGCAGGCCTCACAAGAGGGATGATTAATAAAAAAAAAAAAAAAGAAGTATCTTTTTAAAATAAAAATTACAGCACTTTCAGTCCCCCCACGCTACACATTATCATGATGTAACCTCTGCAGCTACAGAGTAAAAAAAAGAAAAAAAAGAAAAGGGAAAAATAGGAGTCTGAATTTCACATTGACCTTGGGTGGGAGGAGTGTGAGGCTGACTCTCAGATAAAACATAAAAGAAAGAAAAATGTCTCATTTGAAGGGACACATTAAGGCGAAGCCTGGGTCGGGAATATTTCAAAGGTTTGGGGGTAAACAAATATGCAAACCTGTCAAGTAATTGAGGTGCAAATTCTGTGGCTGCTTCCCGAAGGGTGTGTGTGTGTGTGTGTGTGTGTGTGTGTGAGAGAGAGAGAGAGAGAAAGCAAATTGCTGAGGACTGTCAGAGCTTTTATATTTCACAGCCAGAGCCAAAAAATGTCTCATCATCACCTTTGCAGTCTGCACGCTTTCATCACTATAAATTTATTCTGTCTCTTGATTTTTATGCCCCCGATGACAAAGCGGGGCTTAATCATCGAGCTCTTTGTCTTATCATGTTAGAAATGACTCAGTCTTTCCAGGGCGATAAAAAGTAATATTTATGAATAGTGGGAGCGAGTGGATGAAGCTGTTCATGGTACGACGGTTACAAACCCTCATGTCATTACTCTCTTGCTGCTGTGGCAGTTTGTGAATATTAGGAAGTGATGAACTGCACTGCGGGACACACAGCGATGTGACGATTAGTGGCATGTCGACGGTTCATATCTGGGTTTTGTGGACTTTTCTGAACATGCTGAGTTTGCATGTTCTCCCCCTGTGTGCATGTCTCACTTTGGTTTCCTCCCACGAAAAAAAAACAAACAAAAAAATAGAAAAACATGTTTTCTCTAAACCGTTTAAAGATGGGAACGTGAGTGATTCAGATCAAGATGTTAATGAATGAATGAATACATGTGTTCCCCCTCAGCTTCACCTTCTTCTTGTTGGAAAGCAGATGGAGTCGTTCCTGAGGTGTTTGGCGGAGTGTCTCCACACGAGGGCACTGGTGCTCCGTTTTGTTGCTCATATCTCTGACTTACAAAAACCTGGATTTTTGAGTGTGTGTGTCATTTCTCTTTGTTGCTTGTATGACCCGAGTCCGTCTTTTTTATTTTTTTATTTTTTTATTTTTTACTACCATATGTTGCAATATCAAAAAAAATAACCAATTATAACTGAAAACCCAACTTTTGCTTCAGAGGGGGAAGTAGGTGCAGGATGATTTTATGCATGCTCTAACTTTCTGACTTCTGTTGCAAGAACGCAATGAAGATCTGAGAACACACACACACACACACACACACACACACACACACACACACACACACACACACACACACACACACACACACACACACACACACACACACACACACACACACACACACACACACACACACACACACACACACACACAGATGGACATTTCGGTAAAGATCACACTAAAGCACTTCCTGGGATTCGTTCAGATTTGGTGGATTTGAGGCTTAGAAGGTTGTTTGTTCTGCTCCCTCTGCAGACAAGGTATCTCATGCCTGGAGTTGCCCAAACCGTTGTCTCCGTTGTCTTAATATCCAGGCATAGGCAGACTTCTAAGTCTTCTCCAATATGAGTTGTCAGGCTATATTTGCTTATGTTACTCTGGGACACCAAACTCAATTCCACTGCCTTGTTTGATTTTGCATAATGAGAGGCTGCTGGCTGCTCACAGGATAATGTCTTTGACTGACAGCTACGGAGATGAGTGAATATATTTCACATACTTTGAAATATTCTGGAAGTGTAGTGTACATTTTCTTTTTAAAAAGATGGTGCGCGAGACTCCTTTGAACAACAATGCCACTTACATAGTCTTGCATGTGGTTCAAATAGAAGTTCCATTTAAATGCACTTTGATTGGTTAGGAATAAGCATTCACAGCCACTTAAATGAGACTTTATATAAAGTGTTTCTCTTTGCTTGCACACCGGGTGTATCCGAGAACATTGGTATACAATCAAAACCAAAGCAGTTAATCATCAGGGGGCGGAGGTATAATATTCAGCAAAAAGCCAGATTGGGTGTAGCAGTGTACAGACCAACATATTAGCCAATGTCTTTGCCAATGTGATTTTATCTCCATCTCTCGCCGTGAAAATGTTGCCGTGATCTCAGGAAAGACACTCAATGGTGCGTAAGAACCTTTTGAGGCATGTGTGATTTTATGACAAATGCCCTTTACTTATAAAGCACATTGTACTGCTTTAACACACTCACATGATCAGGCACAATCTACGGTCCATTTGCTCACAATGGACAAAAAGTGACAGCTGCCTTGCAACGCAGCACAGGAGGCAACTTACCCAAGGACACTTGGACACACTGACAGGGCAACATGCGGAGACAAACTTTCCTCCTTTAGAATTAGTAGACAAACCGATCCTTACTGGCGACAGTCAGTGTGAGGGAATTCAACTCACTGTGTCAAGCTGATTCCCGTCGTGTCCATTTACCGACATGGTGAGTCCCTGAGTATCCACGGAGACTAAAACCTCTCGTCTGAAACCATCAGATCATGTGTGACGATGTGTTTCTTTACTAATCCAGGTTAATCAATATTAAACAACATCACAGATTTTTTAGCCAGGACTATCGTGGACTGTAGTCTCTCTAATACAATCCGCTCAACAATGCATTTCCAAACCATGATCCAAAACAGCAGTGGAATGTACCGCTGTCCAACAGTTGGTTAACATCACCACAGTGATTGGAGCAGATGGATAATCATCCCTCACAGCGATAGTCCAGATAAAAAAAGAAAAACAACATACTAGCCTGTTTAGAAGAAATTCTGCCAGAGTTATGAATTCCTACAAAAAAAAAAAAAATAATAAAAAATTCTATCCGACATTTCTCTGTCAGAAGACTCCAGGAGGCACACTGGATGTTTTGACCTCACAACTGTCAATCGCTTTGTATCTTGAACTGTGCTCCGAACACCGCCGGAGAGTGGTAGGGGAGTAGTGGGATGTGTTGACTTTCAAAACATTGAAACAGTAATTCTGAAAAAGAAAAAGATGTATCATTGTTAACGAGAACCTGGCTGTTTTTTTGAAATCCCCGCCAATGCAAGATTTCAAACTCTGCTTTTGTCAACACCTTTAAAATGTTCTTAAGGTGAATGCAGTAAGCTTTCAGGGGTTTTTAATCCTGCCAACAGGCTCAGTGTCTTGCATGTTTTAGGTCTGCGACAGACCTGATCACAATAAAGACCATGCCAGAGAGTCTCAGTATAGTGACCATGTACATCTAAATATATGTATTTACAAAAATAAAAAAAAATTCTGTTGCTGAAATTTTAAGGGCACATTTTTATTTTCTCCATGTTTACTTTATGCAATATTTACAGATTTCCTTCAGTTAGTTTCCAACAAATTTGGCAGTCCCGCTAACTTTCACCTAAATCAAGGTCACCTCACGTTTGCAGAATTTCTGATGAGTTTTTGTGAGAGGAATCTATCAGGATCTCTGGAAACGCAACGGACGTGTCTTATGTGCTTTCGCAGAGAGTTCAGTTTGAACACATTTTGACTAGTAAAAGGTCAAGATCACTGCGGCCTTGATTTTTTCATCAGGCGACATCTCAGAGAGAGTGGCATCGCCTCCCCCAAACGTTCACAAACATCTCTGAAGTCACAGTTGCAGCCTGCACCTGCTGTGCCTCATGACCAGTCGTCAGTTTTTGCTGGTGTGTTTCACACAAAATGATATGATTTGTACAGGCTGTTTTGAATTTATGTTTGCATGCATTATTGAAATGATTTTTTTAATTATTGAAAGTATTTTTTATGAAGCCTGCAACTGCCGTGCCTGTTGGGTTATACATCGCACAGTATACATTACATTTATTTCTGTCATGATTGCCATCGGCCGCAAACTGATTCGAGGCTTGGTGTCTCTGAAAAGTTCCAATAGATGTGACATTCAGCTCTAATAAATAAAAAATATGGTTCCCCACTTATTTCACGTTGAATTGCGTATCCACAAACTGTTTACAGTAAGTATATACAAACACAATGTTTGTTTAGAGCAGTAGTCCCACACCCAGACCCCCCCCCCCCCCCCCCCCCCCGACACACACACTCACACACAACTACCTCAAAAAAGGCAGAAGTTTGAAAACATTCAAGATTGAATTTGTATGTTAAATCTATAAACCAATAGATGTCAAGATTATATATCATCTCACCGAATTTGAAATGCCAGTTCCATTTTCCTTTTAATAATTCAGGGGGAATAAATCCAGTCAGTCTTGACATTCCGCGACTGTCAGATCAGAAAGGTTTGGTTTGGGATTAGAATCAGAAACATTTGAGTTCTTAAATACTTTCTCTGTTTGCTCCTTCTTCAGCATGTAGTTCTGTCTCTCTCTTTGCGTGCGTGTGTGTGTGTGCGCGCGCGTGTGTGTGTGTGTGTGTGTGTGTGTGTGTGTGTGTGTGTGTGTGTGTGTGTGTGTGTGTGTGTGTGCGGACACTGTGAGAGAGAAAGAACACAATGTGCTTGTAGGAAGCAAATTTATTTTTAAGTTGCTCTGCTATCTCACAGAGATCTTGGAACACAGAGATAAATTCAGAAGAGGAGAAGTAAAGAACGGCCATATTTCGCAGCACTAATTACTTACCATGCATTAAACATTAAATGACCTACAAGAGAGTTTAACCAATCATTGGTCGTTGCTAATTGAAGAAGTACAAGATCAATTAAAAACAATCTCAGTTTTAACAACAGTTGTCGCTTACATCATTATATTTTGACAAACACAGTATTTAGGAGATTTCTTTTTTAAAGACTATTCTTATTAAGTTGGAAAGCAGCTGCTTGTTGATTGACTGGTTGAAGTAGATTTACTACTGGACTGACCGATGGCACAGCGACTTGGCAGCGATGCTGGATGAAGGTTCCCCAAATCAAATTTTTTTTTATCAAAGGTCAGCGTGAGCCTATGCTGTAAGGGAAACTTCATGGCATTAAATCCATCTGGACCCACCGAGCTCTCATCGCTAACAATAACATCACGACTCTGACTGATCACCACCTTCCCGTAATGCACTTCCCCCCCCCCCCTGTGTACTGGAGGACATTACTCCTCTGAGCAAGACTCCCATGATCATCCTGTGGTTACAAATATATGATCCGATTGCTGCTCAAGTATAAGAAACACAGTACAAGAAATAGCACCGTCATGCCGTCATATTGACAGAAACCCAATTGAGAACTCAAAAGTAATTGTTGGCAATTGCTAGAATAAAAAAAAACCAAAAAAAAAAAACCCAAATGACCTCTGTGAAATATAGCAAACACAGAGCTCATGGTTTCCTTTCTGTTGAATATGGATTTCCATTACTCAGCACACGCTGGAAGCAAAGGGAGAAGAGAGAGGAGGTCCCTCGGGGCAAAGAATCAACCTCCGCCTACATTCTCTGCGCATAATTGAACAAATTAGCCATGAACAGCTGTTACCTGTTAAAATGACCCGCTTTCATTTCATCATCACGGACACGAGGTCTGATAGCATCTGCATGCTACAGCTGTCAGCCATTCTGATTAGGTTGCCCATTCCTGCTTTCAATATATCATGACAAACATAATTACCTCAACATCTCTTTTTATAGATTCTACAAATCGCCAGGCGTACAGCGCATGCCAAGTGTCCATCAATTACAGACGCACTCTGCCGGTAGCCCGTCCACTTGGCCTGCTCCGACTTTCTCAAACACTGTGTTGTAAAAGGGCCGAGGTCTTTAAGTGAAACCCCAATGCTGTTTCCTATGATTAAATTGCACATTACTATATATAATCATTATAAAAGTGCACGGACCTCATCGCCTAACATCAGTCTGAACAATGGTGCAACACCTCGACCAAGAGAGGGAATGCATGCTGGGAGTTTGTGCGCTGAAGTCAAAATCAACCGCTATTTATGACATTTTGGTTGTAAAAGTGCCTGTAAAGAATTACTATGGATCAGAATTGCAGGTTTAATAGCCTTCAAGCGGTGGAAGATTCTGAACACTGTTAGGGAGGAAACTCATTCATTATATTGGGAAGTGGACGAAAAGTGGAGCCGCTTTTACTTATTAAGGCTTCAGTAATGGTCAAAGTTTAGATTAAGCTCTGAAGACAGAACTTTTTGGAAACTGCAGTAGTCATTTAAAAGAAAAGACAACTGCACGAACCTAAAGCTACACGACTTGCAGTTGTTTTGATATTATCGCATAATAGTGCATAATGGGAAGAGGATTGCTCGGTCACTGGGGCGTTATCAACAAACTCCTTCCCTCTCAACAATTTAATCTAATTGGCCCAGCAACAACGTCCTGGTTCGTTCACACTGCGGTCCACGTTCACTCATCAGCAGTCTTCAACAGCAGGCAGGTGTTTGGGTGGATCGTAAAAGCAGATGAAGGCAAACGCACTGGGGAAGCTCCCTACAACTGGCTTGAGATATAAAAGAGATGTTGAATTAAACACACAACATCCATCCATCCATCCATCCATCCATCCATCCATCCATCCATCCATCCATCCATCCATCCATCCATCCATCCATCCATCCATCCATCCATGCATCCATCCAGAGAAGTGCAATAAAGTATGAAAAATGACTGCACAACTTAAGGAAAAGAGGGTATAACACAGAAAGCCTCCCTCCCGAACTGATGCGGTAATATTCAGCTTTGTTATGCATGGGTTCTAACAAAATAAATCCATCCAAGTTTATTGGAAAGATTAAAAAAAGAAGAAGATTGAGCTCTACTGCAGCAAAAAGTTTGTTCTGGAAAAATGCATTATTCTAGAAGATTTGGATTTAACTCCATTGAGACTAACATCATCTAGTTTAAAGAGAATATCTCAATAAACCAAACCTGCAAGAACATTACAAAAGAAAGTGAAACTTGTTTACGATTTAAACTGTAATCGAACATTCAATCATCCACTTCATAGATCGTAGTTTTTTTTTCCCATGCATCTAATTCACATTTCAATGAGTGTAGGAGGCTTATATTACAGATTAGATGTTAGTTTATCATCTTTCTTAGTATTAGCCTACATTTGCTATTTTTTTTTAACTTTACTTTGAAGATCATAATCAAGATCAATTAAATAAACGCTGTGCATCCAGCTCATGCATTCATCCACCCTACATCCTCCACCCAAATTTTGCACTTACTTCAAATACCAAGTAAATATCCGTCATTTGCCTTTTCAGTGTCATTGCCGCAACCTCTATTGTTGTTTACTAATTGCCAGACAAAAGCTGAAGCCAGATTTCCACACCTTAATCTGCTGGTGTCTGTCTACGGGTATAAAGAGATTAAAATGTGAAATGAATCACTCTCTCCCAGGAACAGACGCATCAACAGAGCAAAATCACGGAACACTTTGAAAAAGACTGGGAACAAACTTTTCTTTTTAAAGCCGTACGCGCACGTCTGACGAGTTTGCGCGTCGCAAAAGGTTTGAGTCTGTTTGGAGTTTGCATGTTCTTCCTGTGCATGAATGGATTTTCTTTTTCTTTTTTTTTTTTGGTTGCTGAGGTTTCCTCCCACAGTCTAAAAAGCATATGTTTGAGGTTAAGCGGTGATTTAAACAGTGTGTGAATGTCTTGATGTTCTGGTGACCTGTCAAGACTGTATTAGTCCCCCCCCCCCCCCCCCCCCCCCCCTCACCCCCTCACCCCCGCCCGAGACTCTGAGTTAGATAACGCAGGATCTGAAAAGGATGGACTAGTGCTTGTGACATTACTGAAAGAAAAATGAACTGCAGCAATTTGTGCCCTTTAAAATGCTGCATATTAGTTTGTGGGGGCCAAACGGTTCCTCATCTTGGAGACGTCTCCAATCACCGTCTGTCTTGATTATGTGGTCACACGGCGCACCAATCAGCAACTGACCTTTTTACTGCGGGAACAGTCATGAGCGCAGCAGGAGGAAGGTGGGTGTGATCTGTGGGCTCGGGGAGAGCTGCGTCAAGTAGAGAGGATCAGTTATCCACAGATTGACTCATTTGTGTGGAATGGAGACTTGGAATAGATTTCACTTGGACACGGACAAACTTGGAAACTTCCTTTTCTGGAGACGACAGTGATTACACAAACCATCACGAAATTTAGTTAGAGGAGAGCTCAGTGGTAAACGCAAAGCAAGCCAAAGGAAGACAGAGAGTTAATTAGTTAAGTCCCCCATAAGGTAGACGGTAAACTCTCGAGGCTTGCCTTTGTGTGAAAATGAAGAAAATAGAAGATTTCAGCCGAGCAGGCGAGCAGCGACGGGACTTAAATGCAGGATACTTCACACCCCGCAAAACAATAAGAACAGTTTTTTTTTTTTTTCTGTCAGGGGTTTTCTCATCCTGCCAATTGTACTTTCCCAAATCCCAGTACTGTGCATTCAGATTAATATTTCAGATTTTAGCCATGAAACTCACGCCTTCATTGTCGCAGTGACATCTCACGAATCGAACATGTCGGCCCACTTTTTGGCGAGCACTAAACGGGAAGTAAACTGTCTGGACACCAGCTGTTTGTTGTTTCCACAGATGTACGTGTGGAAATCTGAAGATTTTTATCAGAGAAATAAATAAATAAATAAATAAATACTGCTGTCCATGCTTGTTTCAGCCGTTTAATCTGCTTGCAGATGCGATTTAGTGTTCCGTATCTGTTTTCTACAACAAAGCGCCGCACAGAGAAGAAATGATGTCAAAGCAACTGCTAATACAGAAGCTGAAACGGGGCCATATCTCCAATCTCTGTGTAGGTAAGCACTGACAGATGGTCGGATGTTGATGGCGTGTGTGAGGGATAGATAGCTTCTCTGTGAATAGCTGTGGAGCATAATATGATTTGATTGTCGGAATGGGATCTAAATCTGATTTCAGACAGTACTATGGGCCCAGAGCTTCTCTCTTTTATCGCCGTCCCTCGCCGGCAGTAATGTGGTCAGTCGAAGCCGTTTTCCTCTGGGGTGTGGTCTCGCTGACCTAAGGGGAGGGACACATTATCCTCTCCAGTCTCGGTTTTCAGATGCCTTTATGGGTTTTTGAAAAGGCTCTGATCATATCAAAACATTCCACCTGCCGCCACCGTCCAAACCGTGGTTCTTTGGAAAGTACCGATACGTTCAGTTGATGTGGCCAAAGCTGGATGATGGTTTCCCGGCATGGTTTTTGTGCTCCTGTTGACTGTTTGAACCCACTCTGGGTTCTCTTGAGCTCCAGCTCCTCCCCTGTACTACAGTTTCTTTCTGAAAGGATTAGATGGGGAGTTCACTGCCGGGGCATCAGGCAATCTGCATACAATAGCCCACCACGGCTGTGAAATAATTCAACATTGATGTCAGACAATAAAGCCAATGTGGTGTGGCTATTTGTTTATTCTTATTCCACAGAGCAGAAAACACTATGGTTCATGCAGAGTAAATGTTTAACTTGTCTAGCGTTTGCGAGATACCATGTGTTCATTGTCCGAAGGTGGTCGGGACCGGCAGTCCACTAAAAGAGCCATTAGATGGATATCCAATCAGGCCTGGGCCATTCACTTCTTCCTATATCCTTCACAGTCGGCCTCATCCTCAGGCCATCGTGGAAGAAATGAAAGTCAGTGATGGAGATTATGAAGAAATAGTAAGGATAGACAGGTGAGTGGAGCCCTGTCTACAGAGTTCCCTCAGGGGGGAAACACAGAGCCAGCTCATATATACCAGTTAAAAGTTGGGACACTCAGATTAGCTGCAGGGGGTCTTTTGGCTCTCGTGTGAGGTTGTGGGTGGGTCACCAGGGCTGTGCTTATGGTAGGTCTGTTGCTCTTATATTGGAATAGATCCCAGGAAGTACTAACGACAACAACTGGTCGCCTCAGTTGAGCAATCTGACCTTTTGTGGTACGTAATTTACAACATTATGCAATTTTCAAAAAGTATGACCAGTCTATCATTCATTTTGAAGACTAAAGCTTGTATCCTATCTATTTTGTGACAAAAGATAAACACAACCACCACACAAATCATGCTGTCAATTATTGTTTCAAGATGTTTGTTTTAAACATGTATATTAATGAGAGCAAGTCTGTAGAACAATCATCATCCAAGTGATGGTGTTTTTTTTTATTTTGCCCCTCAAACTTCTCTCACAAACATTATGAACAAGAAAACAAAAAAAAAAAATGGACTTCAGTGGAGCTGATACATTATTTCAATAAAAAAAATCACTCAAAATCAGAAAAAGCAGAGGTCCTCAGTGTAAGTCTTGTAACACTTAAAAAAAACGACATTTTTATTATCCTGATTGTATTTGACTTGTTTGATGAAAAAGCGTTTCTTTTTTCAGCATTTAGCTGTTGTAGCAGAACCAGTCAGATGAAATGTTTGTGTGCATAAGCACATTGCATAAGGAGAAAGTTGTTAGACCCTTTCTATTTGACTGATTTCCGCTTTGTACGTACATTCCCTTTGTATGGACATTCCCTGTGCTGCTTCACTGCAGCCCCCTCCACAGGGAGGCCAGTTTAACTGATTAAACACACGGAATAATCACTCTCGGGTTAGTTTTTCTGTCATTTCACATTCATTTCTCTATTGTTCGGGTTATGCTACCTATCCATGCCATCAGTAATAATCATGAAGTTTACATGGTTAATCCTCCTACAGTTGCTTTCGTCTCCATATCGCACAACGTCTGATGATGATAAAGTTTAAAGGTAATAATCAATATTCAGGTCATTCATGTATTTAGCACATCAAAACGATTTGAGGGCAGAAATCACTGCCATCAGTTCATCACAGATTTAGATGCTGAGCAGCTCCTTTCGATACAGACTTTTGACATATACACGCGTTTTGTCGGGATGAGTACGTTAACGGGGATGCAAACGTGTTAATCAGTTTAAATAATGATCCATTAATGCAACAGGAGCCCCAGTATGTAACACAGACCAGACGTGACATCAAAGACACCAAATCTCTGCTCTGTTTTCATTTGACTCCTTTTCTCTCTTTTGATATATGGAGAGCTCTCCACCAAAGCTTTCATGCTTTCTGACAAAGCTCTGAAGAATAATTTCAGGTGACATTTTTCAGGGTTATCGGCAGGCCAAGCCAAAGAGAAAGGGTAAAATAGATGAATCATACCAATTTAAGGGGATTTTTTTTTTTTTTTTTTTTTTCATGTACAAGCTTTCTTTGACTCATCATCAAATGTGACAAAGTTAAAGTGCAACCTTGGATTTCGTTTTTGGACACACTTTGTTACATTTACCGAGACAAAAGCGTGTAGGAGTAATATTTGAGGAGCGAGTTTCACTATAGTTTTTAGGCTATTTTCTGAAAAGAAGTGCGACAGTATGAGAGCGGTGGAACTGAAAGTACGCTGGTTCAAATCCCACTGCTCACAGGCCACCATGGTGGGTTTCTGAACTCGCCCTTTAATGCGTTCGCCGTGAAACTTCGGCTCAGATCAAACATGTGAACGTGTGAATAATGCGCTCACAAAAATTAAAAGCAAAGAAAAATACATTAATTACTTTCTGCGTCTGTGAGTTCTAACCAAGTCGACTCAGGTTTTGAATGCAGTTGATTAAAATCGTCGATCGTCACGTTTATTTATCATCATGTACACGTCTATAGATACACAAATGTGAACATAGTTCACGTATTGTGTATCCATATCCTTAAACATACATACACATAAAATAAGGCTTTCACCAATGATGTGATCAGATGAAGCTTTGGTTTAATGCTCATAAGGAAAAAGTAGTCGATAGAAATACAGTGTCAAACTGAAATGGACATTTTAATCATAAACATTAAATCTTTAACACATGACAAAGAGATACTGATGTTACATTAGGTTTGACGGTTTGGCTCGATTTTATAAGCAACCTTACGAGGAACAAAATACCTGATTCATTAATGTAATCTTTAATTTTCCCAACATTTTGGAGAATATTTGAAATAACGACAATTTGTATAAAACCTATGATGCAAATTGAGCAATACACTGTGGTAAGATGGATGTCGTATAAAATACAATGCGAGAACCGAGTCGTATAACAAAAACAAGATTTTAATAACTAATTATATTAGTATTCAAAACAAACACAAATGATTAATTAACCCTGTGGTAAAATGGTTAATGGATTTTAAATATATGGTGCTTTTCCGCTTGAGCAGTCTCCAAAGTGCTTTGCACTGCTAATCACATTCACCCATTGACACACACGTTCACACACCAGTGGATGCGGCTGCCACGCAAGGCGCCTCGTCCATCCATTGCACAGTTTTGCGTCCGGTGTCTTGCTCAAGGACAGTTAGACGTGTGGACGGGGGAGATGGAGAATCAAACCTGCAACCTTCCGATTGAAAGACCGACCGGGCCCGCAGCCACACGACCTCGTCACAAAGTATTGTCGCGTTTTGGCCTGCGCCTGGCTGAAAGTTCAACCTTGCAGCCGAAACAAAAGACTCACTTTTTCTGAAACATTTAGTTGTGAGACGTAATCTCTCTTAGGCAGGCCTGACATTAGGAACATTTAATCTCCAATCCAGTTGGCATACAGGCAGAGCGATGACCTTGCAGAACTCTACTCGATGTTATATTAAGTTGCACTGCTGATCAATGTCAGCTGGAAACCACCCACATATGTAAATAATCCAGGCAGGGTCAGGATTCAGCATGGGGCAGTTCTGGGTAATTATGTGACGGGCTACCTTAGTTAATTCTTTCTGACATTTCTATCAGGATGTCAGATAGGTCAACCTGTCAATCCTGCAGCCCATGAGTTGTCTCATAATTGTGTGTGTGTGTGTGTGTGTGTGTGGCATGTAGCAGCACGGCTTATTCCGTCTGCATGTGCATTGACATGCTCTGACGGGTCAATCAATGAGGAGGAGATGCAGTTCGCTGCTGTTTCATTGACCTGCTGTGCTAAAAGAGAGCAAGTAAGGGTCAGCTCTTCTGCCGGTGCTGGTTGCTAAATTCATTCCTTCTTTTATAACCAGCTTGGCGCAGTTTGCGGTGCGGAATTGTCAGTTTTTGTGTTTTGCCGAGCTGAATGCTCTTCATTATTTTTTATTTCACCTGCATTGAACCACAAAACCTCAATAAGATTGAAAATTGAAAGTGTTTCATGATTCACTTCAATGTTCATTCTTCGGAAGAGTAATTTTATTAAAAGAAAGCCACACACTCTGTAATGCGACACTGAGCAATTTGTTGCCAGTATGAGTCATATTTTGTTGGCGGCATTTTGTTGGGTGTTGTGGTACGCACACCGCCTGATCGTGTGAAGGTCCTTGGTTTAAGTATGGGCTCGGGATTTTTGCCGTGTGAAGATTGCAAGTTCTCTCTGGGGGGTTATATATATCGCCACAATTAGAGCTCCAGTTTTCTCAGAAAGTCATAACACTGGGGTCTGAGCTTTGTTCTGGTGAATCTTAATGGCCTTCAGTTGTCGCCGTGAATGAATGAATAAATCATTATTACAGGGTTGATGTTTGTGTGAACAGCGTGTTGGCGAGATGAAACACGTTCTTGACTCGACTTGATCTAAACGACTTTCAACTCGGAGTAATGTTATAAAAAGTGCAGCAGGTAGAAGTGAAAGTCATATAGTCCTTAGCCTTTTTTTTCCCCCACGTTAAAATATTTGCAGATTTCGCAGGATGCATATTGCCCGCAAGTTGATTTTTAAAATGTTACACGAGAAAATGTGGCGAAACGATCAATAATGGAGATTATAAGTTTAAATGATTATGTGTGTCTATCCCAACACAAACTTCTTAATATTCAAATTGAAGCTTACCCTAATACGGGAAAACAGCTTGTGTTACATACATGCATTGGAAGAGAAAAACCCCTTCTGTGTGTATATAGGCCTAATTCGGTTTCAGACATCAGCCTTCTAAAAAAATGTATTTTCCTACTCTTGTTTCCTGGCAACACGAATCCAATAAATTGGTTTATGAAACTTATTAAAAACATTACATTTACTTGGCGAAGTTCAAACACTTTTTCCTTTTTCTTCTCGGCGCCAACAAACAACAAACAAAGGTTCAGAGAAAGTTAGAGGAGAAACCCGCGGAAGAGAGAACAGGGCCGACTCGTCCCCTCGCAGCAGCGTGTTGCGCCATTAGCACCTTTGAAACATCTGTTCTAATTTCAAACGGTGACAAAAAAAAAATTTGCAACTCAAAGGTAAAAATGAGGTACAGTAGAGAAATAACAAGGCGGACGAACGGGAGAACAAAATATGCCCCATTGTATTTTCCGAGCGTCTCTCTCTCGCTCTCTCTCTCTCTCTCTCTCTCTCTCTCTCTCTCTCCGCATTTCATCTCCTCCAGCTGTGAAAGACTTCATTACTTCACCTTGGAAAACAGCTCCGTCAGGCCCAGGTGACAAATGAACAGCCTTAATTGTGTTGATCATTTTAGCTTATGTTTGTTCATGGCTGGTACTGAAACTAATTTTGGAATATGAGAGTGAGTCGTCAACATATTGAAACCAGTGCAAGAACAAGCACATTGTGATTCTCTGTTATTTTGTCTCTTCGACGGCGCAATTGTTTTTTTCCTGCAATTCAATAGTTTGTTTTCTGCATAACAATCGTTACCATTTACATGTCAGGGACAAAGTGAGTTTTTTTTTTACTTTATTCGCTGCTATGATAAATTACATCTGTCAATGAAGGCTCTTATATTAAAGACATGCATCTTCCAGGACAAGCGCAGACACCGAGGCATATTTGCACGGTGTTATGATGCTCAAGGTGAAAATAAAATCTTTGGGTGGAGAAAAAAAAGAAGCCTTTTTTGATCTTTACTGAAAATCCACGCAACTTTTTTCCATCTTCACCTATCTTGTAAAGCTATATAGTTAAGTAACCTTTTTCAGTTAATGACTTTTTACACCACATACGCTTTTGGAAATAATGAGGATGTGTAGAATTGCATCTCTAGTAGGGAACAGAGTGTGACAAAGAAGAGACAAGAGCCAGTGTTCTTACAAGGAGGGGAAATTTTTATTTATAACACATGGTGCTGACAGGGAATCTCCAGCTCAGCTTCTATATTACAAGGTTGATCTGCAAGGCTGCGCATGTACTGTACGGTATTTGGAAACCAAGATTGCAGTGGCACTATAAACACACGCTTGAAACAACAGACTCTTTCCCTTTTTTTTTTTTTTTTTTTGGTTTTGTTTTACATTTCCTTAAAAAAATGGTACAAACAACAATACAAAATATTTGTGCTGTTGACAATTTACAAAAAAAGTCTTTTGACTTGATAACTGTGCAATAATTTTTTTTCTTTTTCATCTTTTTTTTCTTTTTTCTTTCTCCTCCTTTTGAAACTATGTGAGTATGGTACACCAGAATCCCCTCTGGATTGCAGCCTCCGTCATGCGGACTGCGACACTTTTTCGAAAATGTTGAATGGTTACTGTAGTAGAACTCATCTGTCCCGTTATAAAAAGACACATGCAAAAAGCTCCAATTGTACAGTTACAGTTTGCCTAACTTGGTCTGTTTTTTAGCTTCAAGCAAATACTACAATATGTACACTTGGACTCGGGGAGCATCGGGAGAACTCATACAAAACACTGCTGCCTGTTGATGTGATTTTGCCCACAGCAGGACCAACTTCGGTTGGAGCCTCCCGTGTGTGTGTGTCCTGGGTCAGGCAGTGTCCAGAGTGAGACCAAATGTCCTAACACCGGAGAGACAGAAGCGCCAGACAAAGTCAGGGTTGTACTACAGAGGCGCCACAGTTCTTCCTTCCTTCCCTTTTGCTGATTTCTCCCTCACTTCAGCGAGGAAACGTCAATAAGATGAGAGGACCGAGTACGAAACGAGTAATGATCGATCACCTTTTAGTTGTTCCCACAAATTGCATTTGAATAGGAAGGGGGGGTGGGGGGGTGGGGGGTGTGAGTCAAGTCTGACCAACTCCAGTGTTGACTTGCTGAGTTATTGTGAGTCATTGAGAACATTCAGTATCATAATGGCATCCTGCTATGTATGTATGACACAGTTATAAAGGTCAGTTACCTTGTGTAAAGTGTATCTGTGTGTGTGTGTGTGTGTGTGTGTGTGTGTGTGTGTGTGTGTGTGTGTGTGTGTGTGTGTGTGTGTGTGTGTGTGTGTGTGTGTGTGTGTGTGTGTGTGTGTGTGTGTGTGTGTGTGTGTGTGTGTGTGTGTGTGTGTGTGTGTGTGTGTGTGTGTGTGTGTGTGTGTGTGTGTGTGTGTGTGTGTGTGTGTGTGTGTGTGTGTGTGTGTGTGTGTGTGTGTGTGTGTGTGTGTGTGTGTGTGTGTGTGTGTGTGTGTGTGTGTGTGTGTGTGTGTGTGTGTGTGTGTGTGTGTGTGTGTGTGTGTGTGTGTGTGTGTGTGTGTGTGTGTGTGTGTGTGTGTGTGTGTGTGTGTGTGTGTGTGTGTGTGTGTGTGTGTGTGTGTGTGTGTGTGTGTGTGTGTGTGTGTGTGTGTGTGTGTGTGTGTGTGTGTGTGTGTGTGTGTGTGTGTGTGTGTGTGTGTGTGTGTGTGTGTGTGAGCCATCTGATAATGTGTGGCCCAGAATCAGGTCTGAATGTCTAATAACCAGAGCAATCCATAAAGCATTTCTGTACTCTGTGAACACCGGATGGCCATCAGCATGTCTGCAGCTCTGCAGCCCGAATTAGAACAATGCTGATCGGGCTCATATATTATAGAACACTCACATATATACAGTAAGGCCTAGAGGAGTGAGTGTGTGTGTGCTAGTATGGACTGTACAAGTTGGGACGAAGCGGAGCCTTTTCACCGGGACGAACAGCGGCATGAGTATGGCTGTAAGCTCACACAGAATCGTACAGACTCTCTTCGATGGCTTTTTGTGAAATACAACTCGCCGGGTGTTCCTCTGAAACACAAGGGGAGTGACAGGAAATGCAGACACTGCACATTAAAAGATAAATCATGTCACCGAATGTATAAAAAAAAAAAAACGAGAGAAAAAGTTTTGTATATACAACATTGACATGTAAGAAATAATCACAAACAGCGGAACATAACAGCTGTGTTTATTTTGAGGGGATGTTGAGTGGGCTGAGCAGCGGAGGGCAAGATGGAAACTCTTCTCTCTCTGAGCTTCTACATCACAATCTGGTTTACATCCACCTATGAATCAAAAATCAAGAAATTGCTACCCTGTTGACCTTTAGTAATTACACTTAGATGTCTCTTTTCTTGTTTTGAGGTGATCTTAATTTACCTGGAAATCAGAAAGAAAAAAAAAAAAAAAATCTCAAAAATCAACTTCCTTTAAACTCAAATCCGAAAATAGAAATTTTCTTTCAACAGTTTTATGAATCAATTATCGTTTGTCAAAAAAAATAAAAATGTTTTTTTATTAAAACAGCTAAGGCATAAAAAAAAGAAAAGAGTACAAGACGTGGATCCTTTTCATCACATCTTCTATGGAGATTTCCAACAAGCATTCATCATATTCAGAATTAATTGAACGGTCTGGCCAATCCACACCGAGTTTAAACCCGTCGCCACTGAGAAGGCTTTCAACGGGCCCTCAGAAGATAAGGAATGATTAAACCTTTCTATCATTCACTAGCATCTCCCTGGTCCCTCTGTGAAATGTTTTGCATATTTTAATGATTTAATACACAGACTAAAGCTCTCTTTTTCCCTTGTTCGCTCGACGCAGTTCTGGAGGCCTGAAATATGATTACAAAAGCCCACGGGTAGTGCCGCTTTTTCATTAAGTCACAACAAAAATGCCTTTCACAAATGTCTGTCTTGTAGAAAGAGTTATTACTCATGCTTTAGTTTAGGTTTTTTCTTCCCCCCCCGCCCGCCCTGCTTTGATAAAGTGCAGGGCTTCGTAGAGGCTTTTCCCTTCCTTTAACTTTCTTTCAAAACCTCTTGAACTCCAAGCCAAAAATTTCAGGAGAAAATTTCAGATGAATGAAATGCAGCCTGAAGAGAGACAGATTGTGAAGGCGCTAAGTCCCTGGCCGAGGCTCAATTCCCCCAGTTTCCATGACAGGGACCCGGACCAAAGTTTGTACTGTATGTTCAAACTTTTGTGAAGGAACAACGGCGAATCAAACAGAAGTAAAGAACGAGGTCGTACGAGCTCCCAGTTGTAACACAACCCGAGCTATTCGAAGACCATTAGACACTTTGTGTTGGTGGATTCCTCTGTGTACTACCTGGGGCTATGTCAGTTACCTTTAAGTGTCGGAATCAGCATGCAGACCATTAATAAGGCAAAGTCTCCTTAAATAACCCTCACATGTACTTCACATAAAGGAACTCCATCGACAAACCTTTTTAAGATTTTAGTTGCACACACAATAAAACAAACACAGCTGTTATCGAAGCCACAATAAACAAAGATGCATCTCTTCTCTAAGACAGTCCCATTATGTATGTTTGTGATTTTTTTCGGTAATCACATTCAAGTTGGCTGTGATCGAGGAGCACAGATATGCCTGACTTGAAACGTTAATGATTTATAACTTCCAGACACACTGTAGGCCTATGTACAGTACGTTTACATTAAAACGCCCTCGTGAGCCAGTCGCTGCTCCTCTGACGCCAGCGCTGACACCTCCCACAGCTACCACAGCCCTGCAGGACGGGAGAAATGACAAGGGAGGTCTGAATTAAAGGGTCAGGGGTCGTATGGGGGCATGTAGGCCCGGAAAATGGCAACCAATCCTGAGTTAGCGGGAGTCTGCTAAGATACGCACCACTGAAGGCACTTTTTTTTTTAAACAACAGTGCTTCTGTTCTAAGTAATTCAAGTTCAAGAAAGAATAAACCAGAGCCCTCCTTGCAGGAAGGACTTTCATATCTATGTTCTTGTTCGTCTTCTTTTTTTTTTTTTCCCCACCCCTTTTGTTTGCCTCAGACAAAGCAAGCAGCTCAACCTAAAGCTTCTTCAGAGAGACAGGCGGGGGCTGACAGCGAGGGAAAAGTGAAAACCCTCAGGAATAGGGAACGGCTTGAATCGAAGGGGAATGAGGACAGAAAAAAAAAAAAAGCTACACAAACTTAAGTAAAAACAGAATCTGACAAATGTAACTACAATCTACATCTAGCATAAACCAGAAAAAAAAAAAAAAAAGGATTCTAACCAAAGCACAAGAGTTTCGAAAATACACACTGCGTGAAGCCTGTAGAATCAGAGCCTCTGTTTGAGTCTCAGACAGGCTTAGAGCAGGAGACGGTCGAGAAGAGCTCCTGAAACTGACTCGGCACTGGTCCTCTGTGGTGGCTAATTTGATCGGTTGGTTGGTTGGTCAGTCAGTTGGTCGGTGTGAACATGTCCTAGATAACGTGTGTTCAGTACGGGTGTAAAAGCCCCATGTGGCATGGGGAGCAGAGCATGGCAGGCCAGCTGACGGGACGAGGGAGAGTGTGCGTGTGTGACGGGGACAGACTTTGTTTGTTTCTTAGTCCTCGTCCCCTCCTCCGTACATGTCGGCCAGCTTCTTAAAGCGGGGGCCCCAGTCGTTGAGGTAGTCATAGTCCTGGTCCCCCGTGCTGGAGGAGTTGAGCGAGCTGACGGAGCCGGCGGTGGAGCCGCTGCCCTCGTAGTCGAACACGAGGAGGGAGTCGTAGGGGGGCGCCGTGGGGTCGTTGTCTGCTGCTCGCAAACCCTACAGAGGAAAATAACAAACAAACAAAAAAAAAGTTATTGCATGTCAAGTGGAGAACATGATGGATGAAACAAAGCAGCTCTGGCCAGTGATGAAAGGTAAAAACTAAATACTATTAAATTCATCAGCTGAGCTCATAGTGGAGAAATACTGTCCGAAGGCATAATTCCTGTGAAAGAAAATAACGCAAGGATTAAATATTATTATTCTTAAAAAAAAGTGCATGCAACTGGGCTTCCAGAGATAGAACAACACTGGGTGAAAGAAAGTAGGAGAAAGAGAAAGAAGTTCAGCACCATAAATTAAAAATACAGTGGAGTGCTGAAGGTTGCTGCTTTTACTTGAATTCACCAAGAAATGTTTCTCTGTTCGGGATACTTTAACATTAATGTTGTTCACTCTTGAAAGAAAACCTTAAGACTTGACATCAAATTGATGTAGACATTCATATTCATATAGACTCTTATAGTCAATCGCTACCTTACATGCTGATGAGCGCAATCAATAATTAATGAAATTATGAACATGGAAAATATCAGTGAACACGTATTCCTATATAGACAGTGCTTTGATTTTTACATCAAAATAGAACAACTGCTAATGCGGTTGTTCTTGAGGTTTGAGATTTAGTATTTTAATTACTGCTTTGGAGAATTTTGCAGTGATGTGTAAAGCGTACCTAAAGTCCTTAACACTTATAAGTTTTGAGGAGATAAGCAGCATAAATGGCTGATTAAACCATCATTACGGGCTTCCTGGGGCCAATTCTTCTAGTACAGCACAGCTGGTTTAAACTCTGCAGTTTGTGTTCAGAAGCACGTCTGGATCAAAGCTTCTTTTCATCAGGCCAGCAGTCACCGTGAACGCATAAATTATAGTGTATTGTGTATAGAGATGCAAAAATAAGGAGCTTTCTTTCGATCAAATTTGAGTCACTACAGTACAGTAAATGATCTGAAGGTCAGGCAGATGAAGACTTGGGCTTCGTTCATTTTGGTGGAAAACCCCCTCCCCCAAAAACCAGGCAATGTTGTGGATAGAAACCTAAAAAGTCTCGGCCCCCGTGGGAACAATGCGTTGCAGAAGCAGCGTGTGTTTGCTGTGTTTGTGGTTTACCAGACTGCTGGAGCGAGATCAGGTGAGTACATGTGTTAGGGGGGAAAGAGGGAGAGAGGGAAAAAGGTACAGAAAAAGAGGGAGAGGTGAAGAGAGAGAGAGAGAGAGAGAGAGAGAGAGAGAGAGAGAGAGAGAGAGAGAGAGAGAGAGAGAGAGAGTGTCAAGGCTGAATGGATGAAAGCTGAACAGCTGCCAACACCTCTCGAGTGTGAACGTGTTGTCACGAGTCTGTCAATCAGCATTTTCTCGCATCAGTGTGCCAGCACTGGAGTTGTGAGTGTGACAGTGCATGTCTGTGTCTGTGTGTGTGTGTGTGTGTGTGTGTATGAGTGTGTGTGTGTGTGTATGTGTGTGTGTGTGTGTGTGTATAAACCTGACAAAGTGAGAGTAACTGTAAAGTCAAACAAAACACGTTCCCACCACCACACTGGAGTTTACATACAGAGCAGCTTTCAGAGATGTGTAATCACATTAAATGTCAGATCGATGGAGAGTTACAGTGAGAGGCCAACTCTCAGTGGGAGAAACAGTCTAATGACTGCTGAGACCCTGTGAGCACAGTGTGTGCATTTACCTCGTGGATAAAGTCCCCAATGTCTCCGGGGTGGGGCACGACGGGTCTGATGGGGTACTGGGACTCGGGGATGATGGGACGCTCGTCTACCCTGCGGACACCGGGCGGCTTGCTGATGATGTGCTCCAAGGAGTCGGGCTGCTGCAGCTGGCTCAGATCATAGTCCTGCACAGCCACAGGGGGCACAGAGATGCAAGCAACGCAAAAGGTCAACTCCGGAAAGCACGTATGCACTTGTCTTCACGTGTGTGTGTGTGTGTGTGTGTGTGTGTGTGTGTTTGTGTCCTGCAGGAGCTCACTTGGTCCTCCTCTCCTCCTCCCTCTTCATCATATTTGAGGATGTTGTCTCTGACATCGTCTTCAGGGTCAATAAGCAGCTGCTTCGTCTGCCTCTCCTTCTCTCTGCGCTTGATCCACACCACAAACAACAACACCATGCCTGCAAGGATACACATATGATTGTGACAGACCTGTAGGGTATGCTGCAACAACGAGCAAGAAAATGAAGGAATAATACAAAACAACTGACAATCAGGAAGCACTTCAGAGTTTTCTTTTTAAATAGTCAGAGTCTAACTTCCTTGCTTACGGCTCTGTGCAGAGATGTTGGGGTTTTACACAGATGATGTTAGGCAGGTGTAATTCTCAAGATCTCCGTTGAGCAACTTAGAATTTGATCACGTTGGCATCTGCTCACGTTCCCGTGGAAACCGTAAATGTTTGTCTACCAGACTTCATGGCATCTCGCGGTTCACAAGGTCGGCCTAACCGACGCTTTGAAAAATAAAGCGCACATGTATGAAGTGATTATAGTCATACTTAAAACACCAATAAAACTCCCAATCACTTCCTGTAGGTCAGGAGCAAACAGCCTTTGTTTGGTTGGCATGACAGCCATGTACTGTATGAGAGCGGTATTGTTATACAACCAACACAATACTCTGCGGGGAGGGGGGGGGGCTACAGATTAATAGGTCAAAGAACTTTGATATAGAACAACAGCTCATGATGACAATCTGTGTGTTGCCTGATCTACAAAAGCTGTGGTTGTATGATATCTGGAGAAAAGCTGATATTACATTGATCTACTAAGCGACGCGCTGAAGATTGTGCCAAAGAGACTGAATACTATACTAGATGTCCACCAGATGATTCAAAACACGAGGAGGAGTTAATGCTAAAGACTTGGTGTACAATGTGGAATTTGACTCCAATGTCTGAAAATGTTTGCGTTACAATCAGAGTTGCTGCGCTTTTTGTGGTGAGATACATTTCCTCTTCTGGCTCCCTGCAACTTTTATTCTAAGACTTTAGTTTAAGATGATTTCTGTGCTGTGCCCTGTATTTCATCTTGAAATCTTTTTTTGAATCCCTTCTGGTGCTCTTGCTTTTACCACAGTTTGGACTTTATGGTAGATTGTCTCAGCTTTCTTTTTCTTTTTTCTTTTTTGTTTTTGACAAAATGTAATTTATTTGGTCCAATATGTTTGATAACTTCCTACATCAACACATCCACAACGCATTTTATTATCACGGTTCATTTTCTGAGAGCAAATGAAGCGGCTGCACTTGGTTACTGTCTTATCTTTGTGTTTATTTTAATTTGGTGACCTTTTAAATGTTTTACTCTGGCTCTCGTGTTCCCGCACTGCAGATGTCAGACAGTTCTCTGCCGTCTTTGTTGCCTTGATTTCAAATGTAATCTTTGTCTCTGTGTTTGTTTTTATGCTGTTAAGAACTTTGTGCTGCATTGTCATTTTCATGAGCAGTGCTCTGGAAATAAAGATTAATTGATTGATTGACTGAACCAGGTTCAGTTGAGCTGATTGAATTGCTTTGAGATGCGTCCTTCCAGGACAAATGAGAACGTGCACAGACACGTTTCATTTAGTTCATATGGGGGCTCAGGGCTCCATCCAGTCACTCTGGTGAACAAAAGGAGTAATGCATGCAAAACTCTGACAGTGGAACTGAGGTTCCTGGTCTGAAGCCTCCCGGCCTGATCCATCTGCAGCGAGTGAATCTCTTGTCTTGTCTGCCTGTCCTATCCTTTTCTCTCATTCTATCCCCTAACCCCAACCGGAACAGCGGAAAGCCGCCACCTCTGAGCCTGGTTCTGCAAAGCTTTCTTCCTCTAAAAACTGGAGTTTTTCCTTCCCACAGTCGCTTGTGCTTGTTCATGTGGAATTGTTGGGTTTTCTCTGTATAAGTGTCCTGAAATGACTGTTTTTTTGTTTTAAGCCTTCTGTCTTGTCTGAGAGTTTGTTTTATCAACTTCAGCAGAAATTTGATTGTTTGTCTCACTCATGATGTGCTCTACCTGTACCTCATCACCCTTGTCTTCTTAGGTTGATGTAGTTGCCCTTTGTCTCTGTGATTCGATTGTTTTCCCTGCTTGTATCGCCACTTTGTCTCAGCAGTCTGTTTGTTCTTGTTCACCTTAACAACCTGCTCACTGCTTTAACCTACACTCCCTTCCTGGTTTGTATCTAATTGGATTTTTTTGTTACTTAAAAAAAAAAAAATCTTTATTTAAAGGTCACTTTAAGTTCTGTTTTGTGTATTCCTCTCTCTTGATCAGTGCAAACATAATTATCAGAATATAATTACTAGAGTACTTTTACATTCAATTCTCACCATTTTAAATCAGTGCCTAATGACTGATGAGCTGTCAATAATGTTTGGTTGAGTTATTAGAGGTAGAGGATGTCTCTTATGCACCAGCGGATGTGTCAGCATTAAGTAGAAGCTTGAACTCATTTATGATTTAGCCCAATTGGCTTCTCGGAATGCCAATCTAACCTTGAATCATGAATATCAGTCTGACATTTGTTTCACAGATGCTTAAAAAAAGGCATCACCATGACCTTTCCCCAACAAATCACACACCAACACCAGAGCAGAATGCACCAACAGGACTCAAACTGTTATTTGTTGATTAGTTTGGAAAGCGTTTGTTTTCTTGTCTTTAAATCGTTCTAATTTTAGGCATTATTTCTTTTATCAGCGTAATTGAACTTTATCCTTCGTGGAAGGTGTTTCTCCATCATCACTGAAAATACTTTTTTCTCAAACTGGGTATGCTGTGCCTGAGCAAACAAACATAAAAGTATTAATTTATTAAAGTGGGTCACTTTCGAACTTGAGCTTGTAGTGAAAAGGGTGCTAAAATAATTTATTGAGAATAATTGTTTGAAATAACTTGGGAACAAATCTTTATAGTTGTTGATCTGGGGGACTTGCCTGTGTGAGCAACAAAGTAAAGCAATAACTGTTATTACAGACACCAGAGGTATTTCACCAGTAGTGAAGGGATTCATCCATTATCCAAAGTGCTGCTCATGTTGGTGGATTAAAGCCTTGTGAATGTTTAATGACTGCCCTGTGCTGCACTTTTTTTTTTTCTCTTTTTTTTTTTTTTGTTGAACAAAGGCAATCAGAGGCCACTTTTGATCCTGTAAATGCGTGGGCGTGTGGCATGCTGGAGAGCTGAATGTTGAAAGATCCACGACTCACTCAGCAGGATGATGATGCAGATGAGGATGGAGATAATTGCTCCAGTCCCGAGTCCTGCGGCCGCCACGGCCCCGAGTGTGGTGCAGTCGCCGTTTTCATCGCAGGGGCAGACTTTCACTTTGATGATTGACCTGTTGGACAACGGAGGGTTCCCCGAGTCTGACACTGTTACCGGGACCTCATACACCCCCGGCTCCAAATATATCTGGTACCGCAGACCCAGACGAGCATAATCGCCTGTGCAGAGTGAATCGGAAAGAGAAAAGTCATATTTATTAAGTCCAAAATTAAATTTCTATCTGAAGATTAAATTACTATGATATAACACTGATGTTGAGCCAGGCAAAAATCTTAATTAGAATCTGATTTCAATATCAAATTTAAAGTTTTGGATACCTTGAAAACTTTAAATCTTTATTCATTCTGTGTAATGAGCTCAAAACATGTATCTTGTTAAAGTTTTCCTTCAGGGAAAAAAAGAAAGTTAAATTAAAATCGGCTTAAATATTGTAACTATGGGCCTTTTGACACACTTGAAACCATGAAAGGCAATTTTAAAAGAAATAGAAATAAGAAGTATAGAACCAGTACATGGCTAATAACTTTAAATAGCGTATCCACATATCCACAAAAATATCCAAAACGTCTTATGTTTTCATTGCTTTTCAGCCTCACCACTGAGCCGAGAGATGGTCCAGTTGCGGCGGATGCTGGTGGGGTAGTTAGGCAGCTCAAAGACAAAGGGTCCAGCGTTGGGGTCTGTGTCAGCATCGGCAGCAGTGATATTGACACCATTGACATTCTTGTTCACCCGTTCACAGATCTGAGACTCCTTGGGTATGAGCGCTGGGGGGTTGTCATTAATATCTATCAGATAGATCTGCAACGTGCCCGTGCCGCTGGCTGCAGGAGAGCCTGCGAGGAAGAAGACGGAAAAGAATACATCAAGACAGGAGGAAAAGATGACGAGAGAAGACGCGTGCAATGACAGGAAGTGAAGTCCAACAGAGGAAGGCAATAATGAAAAAGGATAGGGAGAGTGAGAGAGACACGAAAAAGAAAAGAAAAAGGAGTGAAAGGAACATTGTTCATTCACGATGATGCTGGAGGTGGGGATGGTATAGAGCTGGAGGAGAATTTCCCCCCGTTGACAGAAACACTTCTGACAGTTGTGCTTTCCAGTTCCTCTTTTAGCCTTAGAGCCAAATCAAACCCATCACAGTCAATCCAGATGCAGGCACAGCGCATCCAATCGCCTAGAGTTGTCTTAGGTACACTAATGATGACTGTAACACAATCAAACAACTCCTTGTCTGTGTGTGTTTACAAGATACTATAAGAGTCATGTATGGATTTGGACATAAAGACTCGTCATTAAAAATATATTTCTGAAAGACGAACAAAACACTGTTATCGCACACAGTTCCCAATTGTTGCACACAAATTACAAGTACTTCTACTGTATATATTGTGTGATTAATGTGTGTCTCCACTGCATGTGTACCAAATAGATATTCGGGTTTTCGCATTATTATAAATATTTATTTAGCTTTTAAAGCCATAAAGGACATCTCTAAAGTGTATAAGTTACCTGAGTGAGCAAAGCACTGTAGAAGCTGTTTAACCATGTGGTATAATGTCAGTCTGAGGACACTTTGAAGGTAATTGGAGACAGTTGGTCTGAAGCTACCAGAGACATTCTTTTACAGCTGCTGCTAAAGCTACACCATCAGCTTTGGACTGCAATAACGTGCACTAGTGCACACGGGCACACTCACACCCAATCCGCAGACACATTGATGAAGTTGCTTCAGTGATTGAACACAGCAACAGACCGTCAGTCACTGCATTTATAGAGAATAAAGAATAGACTGATCAGCAAGTGGATAACGGAGCAGAGAGAATAATGCATGAAAACATAAGTGCAATGCAAAAAAAGTAAAGAAAATACAAAAAGAAAATACAAAAAAATGAACTCGAGAGTGTCTCTGAAGTACAAAGCTAGGAGCTGTTTATTGAGTGAGTGTCAGGGGGTGATGACCCTTCGCTGCCTCCAATTACGAATCATTTCCCTGTCAAGCCCCAATGGCTGAGCCATTGCATGGAATCAGGAGACCCCAGGGCCCATCTCTGGGATGAGATAAGGGCGATGTAATTTACAAAGATTTATGCAAAGCTTACAAATCTGCCAATTAAATGTGGCAACAGAGCAAGACATTTGCCACACGAAGAGCACAAGCGAGCTGAGAACAGGGGCAGGAGTGAGACTGGTGACAGGATGAGCCCTGTCTGCCTGGTAATGCCATGATTAATACTGTGGATGTCTCTTTAATATTGAACTGATGATTAAAAACTGGACAAGGGATCTTTGAGTTACAGTATGGAGTAAGGTTTGAGGCGAGTAGCCTGTCAATTGTGTGGTCTGTCTTTTGCCAAGTGTTGGCTGGAATGAGCCCCAGCTTTAATTATCCTAATTTGCAAGCGCGAGTCCAAGAGAGGTAAGGATAAATGAAGGAATCGATGGACATTTTTAGTGTTTAGGAGCTTTAAATACATGTCCAAGTTTTACTGAAGGCCATTAAATTTATGTCTATCCATTTTCTATACTGCTTTATCTAGTTGAGGATCACAAGGCGCCAATTCCAGCTAACTAAAGGTGAAGGCAGGTACAGGTTGCCAGTCCAACACTGGGCAAACACAGACAATCAGACACACTTCCAACCTCGAGTTATAATATTAATAAGGTAAGTAATTAATTTTATTTAGGAGAAATCAAATAAAACATTGCAGTCACCTTCATATGTTCACCAATGGCCTGATCCAATCCAGGCTTGTAATCAATAATAATAATGGAATTTATTATATAATATTTTCTTGTGTTGTCGCCTTTCTTAATATTGGCAAACTTTCTTTATCTATTGTTGCTCTTGTTTTCTTCCATAGCTTTAGTATAGATTTAATAGCTGTAAAGTTCCAATATGTTTGATAAATTCAACATGTCCAACTCTGTGTTTGTGGTGGCTCAGCGCTCCAGCCGCTAAGTACACAGTAAATGCAGGCAGTACTGCATGCAAAACCCTCATTCTATACTCCTGTTTATGCAAAATGACACTCATATTATTCTTGGTTTATCACTTGCAAAATGCAAGCAGACCAAATGTGCAATGTAATTGTGTGAGCATGATATTTAGCATGTTTTACACAGGATCCTGGTAAAACAGGTCGAATATTAACTGGCCAACACATCCTGATGTGTAGCTTCATAGTGCTCATCCAGTGTAGGGCTGGAATGATCCAGCCAGTCCATCACAGGGAAACACACCAAATATTGATTTGATTCAGATTTCTCTTCACCTGAGTTATGTAAAAGTTTGCTAAAAATAAACAGTTAATGCAATTATATTTATACATTTTCAAACAGGTAGACAGACAGAGAACTAGGAGCACGCACAGGTAGAACGCATAAACTCCTATGCTGGACTCAAACCTGGATATTCTGACGACTACACCAGTCTGTAGCTGTAATGGAGAACGCGTAATACACATTTAACACTTACAGTATGGGGCTGAAGTGCTAAACAGGTGTGAAAAAAAACGGCTGCGGTGTAAAAATGTTGTCGTGTTAATAGTTTATTTACATCAAAATTTTCAACAAATCCAATGAAGAGAAATCTCAATCAAATCAATATTTGGTGTGCCGACCCTTTCCCTTTGTCGCAGCGCTGTTAACACCTGCCTAAGACTGTACAGTACATACTGAACCATAAATATGTGTGTTTAATAAACACAGGTTCAGTTACACACACACACACACACACACACACACACACACACACACACACACACACACACACACACACACACACACACACACACACACACACACACACACACACACACACACACACACACACACACACACACACACACACACATACACGGAGGCTCTTCTGTTCGGCTGGTTTGTTAATCCCAGCCATGTATGGGGGACATGTGGAAGCAGCTTGCCACAGCTGATAGGAGAATTATGGGGGTTTTAACCAGCTAAATAAATAATTATGTTTGTGTAAATTCCTCAAAAGGATTTGTATTAACTCCCCCCCTTTTTTTTTTGATGGTGGTTGAGAGGTGTTCAGCCATAGTGAACAGACTCGTAGGAAATCTACTATATGCTCTTCAACAAACGTACGAACATGAAAAATACCAGACGCCTTTTACCAGACAAAGGTGTCCAACAGCGTCCAAGGCGGTGAATATCATTCAGGGGTGACATCAAAACTGTACTTTCCAACTTGCTGTCACCACCTCTACGTGTCCCGTCCCACTACCCTCACTGTCTCATAGCACTTCTTACCCTAATCCCTCTCATGTTGTGACGGCTGGCACTCCAGCAACACCCACGTAATCAGACTGATGCACATGCACTCGCACATGCCAGCACGCACATACGCAACCTGAACTTTAGGCGTCGTGTCTTGTGCTTTCCGCAGTTCCGGTATCAGTCAAACATAGTCATAACATGCCTGTCTAAACTGTGCACTTCATGGAAGTGAGGTGAAGAATAACAATTTGTGGGTTATTTGAGGAAATGGGTAACATGCAGCTATGAAGAAGGTCATCAAAACACCCAGAAATAAAATGGCGACACATGTTGGTGTCTTCCACTGTCAATCACCGTGAAAAATTGAGGTACTGCACACACACACACACGCACGTGGTCGCACAAATTTGCTGCGAATAAATGCAACCACTCATATGAACGTCTATAAATACAGCAATGTTTCAAAGCCAGCTCAACTTAAGGTAAACACACCAGTGCACTGCATGTCACTGATAAGGTAATTTGGGAGGCAAAAAGCTTTCCCTTTTTACTTGAGAAAAAGCACTCACTTCCACTTGAGGAAAAAAAACAACAACAAAAAAAAAAAAAAACGGGAACTTATTTGTTTACCGTGATGGAGTTTGTGCTTGGTTAAGCTCGAGTTTCAACTTTTGAGGCAGAACAAATAATGTACGCTACAGAAATTCGCAAAGCGAGATGAAGACGGCGGGCTTGAGCAGAAGAGATGTGAAGATCAAAGCTGTGACCAGTTGTGTGAATCGAGGGTTTTCTTTTACTTTAAAACAGGAGCACTGTTGTCGTGTGTGACATGCCCCCATATTCTCTCAATTTCGATGTACGTACAGTACATTCAAATACATTAAAGCCTAAGTATCGTTCATTATTTTAAAATCCTTTATGAGCAAATGAGAAAAAACTTAATTCTAGAGGAGGCAGCTCTTATTTTGACATATGTTTTATTGTAAAAGACTACAAACGTTTGAGCATCTTACGGCCAAACTTGCATTCATCTCATTCATGCTCAGCCAACGTTTAGCTGTAATTCATAATGGCAGTAAACATAACACGATGCAAATGGATTTGGAGAAAAAGAAAACTGTGCAATACAGTTTCTTCATAAATAAAAGTCCCACATTTACAAACATTTGCATATTCATTCAGCATTTTGTTGCTAACTTATACCAAAATGTGGGCGGATGAGAACCTCCTCGCAGATCGTAAATGAAATTTCCACCCTCAGGCCACCCAGCCTTCCGATTCACATGCCACGCATGCTTTGTGGTAATTTATGGCTGGATGCCAGATTCCCTGATCTTTTTCACACGAGTAAAAACTAATTAATTAAATTACTAAACGGCTGTTGAGATCTTAAGGAAATAATGTCAGTTAGAGGCTTCCATTTCAAACCTGTTCGGTCTTTATTCTTAGTCTGCAATTGTTGTAGTTTTACCCCCATCTCATTTATTTCATCATGATTTCTTCCTCAGAAATTTCAATGAATAAAATCCTGCTGTGAAAAGGCCCCTTAATCCTTCCTTTCCCACCCCACATTTTAAGAGCGACTGATTTATAATAACTCTAAATAAATTGAAACGTGAGGGGTTGTTCTTCGGGGTGTAAATAAATTGTGCAGAGTTGCTAAAGCCTGTACGAGTGAGGTTACACATGGGAAGGACAAAAGAAAAAAGAAAATTGCAGTAATAGGTACAACATGTGGAGTGAAATAGATTCTTACCATTATCCGTAGCCAGAAATGTGGCTTCGTATATGTTATTTTTCACGTAAACGGACTCCCGGTCAAGCATTGCTGTTGTTACGATCTGACCATTAGTCCTGTTGATGGACAACCAGTCCGCAGGGTCGTTCAGCTTTGAATACCTAAAGACACACAAGGACAGATCGATGGAGAAGTTAGCGTTGGCGTTTCCATGTTTACAAGCAATTATAAATTTTCTCCTGCTCCTGTGAAAACATAGATTGCCTGGAAATACACACACAAACACACACACACACACACACACACACACACACACACACACACACACACACACACACACACACACACACACACACACACACACACACACACACACACACACACACACACACACACACACACACACACGCTCACAAAACCACAACAGCCTGACCTTCACACAGTTTAATTCTTCATTGACTTCTTCCACAGCGCCTGCAGCCTACAGTCAATTTCACCTCATTTTTCACTCCTGTGTACCAAGTATTGAAGTCAATTATCTCCCTAGTTAAGCACTGCAGCAAATGGCTGTGTGTGTGTGTGTGTGTGTGTGTGTGTGTGTATGTGTGTGTGTGTGCGTGCGTCTGTATGGCACATGCACATTTACCGGGAAGTGTTTGTTTAAGCTGGGGACAGCCCGAGTGTGGTATACACATGCACGCATTAGTGTTTGCATGTTTGCAAATGTGCCTGAGAGTGGACGGGGATGCTGTGTGCAGTTGGGATGATAGGATCTGGGTTGCTAACATCAAACAGGGGGAGTGGATGTGGTCGCAGGTGGCGTCACTCCCCAGGGATAAAGGGCAAGGGGAAGGAACAGGAGATCATCTCATGCACCGAATCCAATCTCGCTCTGATCTAACTGTTCTTGTTTCTTGGGCTTTTGTCACATTTGGCTTGTTTCACACTTTCAGTTTTATCTGATCTCTCTCAAGTCATGCGCCTCACCTCATCTTCCCATACTTTTGCATTCACACATTTTTTATTTATTTTTTCCCATCAGTGTCTGGAGGCTCTCCCGTTCCTATCATTCGCTTCGTGACACAGAGTTCATCAACCCTTTTTTTTTTTTTTTGCTGCAGTTTCTCCTTTCTGCGTGAATCAACATCTACAAACACGTGACACTTTGACCTCCTGCAACAGGGTTTCTGCATCAGCTTGATTTCATTTACTAAATGTCAGTTTGGCTAAAAAGGGCCTGTTGGTATATGACGGCTTTTAGATCAATCTAAATTGAAATGGATTTGACCTTAACCTTGGTGTTTTATGTTTGCTGAATAGCGGCTTACTGACTGTTAGTGTACATCCTGCCTGTTATTTTGTGCTCGCTTAAATACGGCCTGTACATTTCTACTTAAATGGAGGAGGATGAAAGCCTAGACGGATGGGTGGCAGTAAGGAGGGAGGTTTGGGGGTGGGGGGTGGGGGGTGGGGGGGGGGGTGGAGAGCGTAATCTCTTCCCTGCAGTGACGGAGGTGGGATTTTCCCAGCAGGCAACGGGCATGATCCCAAGCGTAGCACAGCGCGAGGAAGAGGATCACAGAGATGACATTCCCACACTCTAGGCAGTTTCACACAGGCTGGCCAAGCCCACAGCCGCTAACTGGCGGACTGTGAAATCACCACCAGGACTGCACTGAGTCCATCACAGCGGGAGGGTGGGATAAAAGGGTGGGGGAAACGACCAGGGATGGGCGAGAGGGGGAAAAGGTACTGGAGGAGGTGACGTTCGGAAGGAGCAGCGGGGCTCTATCATCTCACTTCAATATCCTCATTAGGAGTGACTTGATCCCGACTGTTCTGCTCTGTTCAGTAGCATTTCTGTTGGCTTCGACAGTAATTGTACAGGAGGGTGAACAGTGTGGTCTACTTTTATCTAAGCACAGACAAAGTAAATAATTAACTCTCAGAAACATAATATCTATAGTTCCTTGGAAAAAGAAATAAACTGATTTGAATTCATTCGAAAAATAATTTTGATTTGTGAAATAGATTTTCAGAATGTCCCCCCAAGGGCTGATAGAAACATCTGTCACCAATATGAAGTTAAATCCAGTGGAAATCAAGACTGACTGTCCAAAGTGTCAACATTCTGCCAACCAGCTCCTTTAAAAGATCACAGATTAACTGCATTTATTGTTTATTTTTTTCTTCCCAATAATTAAAGTCTCAAATTATGGATTTTACACAAAATACCCAGCAATCAGATATTTTAATTTCAAGAAGTCACTGCTGCATATGCTTGGCTCCAAAACCACAATTAACAGTGTTTTTTTTTAGCTCTCTGACGCACTGACTGTTCATTAGTTAGCCATGAAAGATAAAGCATCTATGTGACATGCCGGGAGGACGACAATACTGTCAAACAGTTTAAGAAGACATGGAGTGACAGTAGAATTCTGAAGTCTGTACATGATAATGAACATTTCTGTCTTTATTGGCTGTGTTGTTGATGTGTTTTTTTTTTTTTCACATTGCTGTGAAGTAGCGGTGGCCTTGTGGTTAACACTCTAACCCTCTGTGTGTGTGTGTGTGTGTGTGTGTGTGTGTGTGTGTGTGTGTGTGTGTGTGTGTATTTGTGATTGTGATTGTGATACTGAAATGAAGAACACCATTTTTTGGTATATTTTTTCCCCCATGTCTTTATTTTTTATACTCGGTGACATTGTCACATTGAAATCAAATTGAATTAGCAATTTCCTGAGTAACTGAAATCAAATCTTTCTTTGTTTCTTCTTCCTTCCCCATGCTCCCCATTTTCTCCTCACTGAATACTGAATAAATTGTTTACTTGTTTGCTCCTTGATGCAAAACAAACATGCAAAAATGGCAAAAAAAGTGATTTAGCCCCTTTTTGTTGTAATTATTTGAACTGTTATTCTGTCAAACCTGTATTAAAATACCGCCTGTGAAATCTTTCCTTTCTCTTTTTCCTTCATTCATTTACCTATAAATACATGTTTGTGTGATTTTGATTACCCAATTATTTAAAAGTATGGGACAGAAGAGAATTGAAGAAACTAGTGTATGCGAGACGTTTTCCTCCTTAATGGCCCATAAAATGCCACTGGCCACCTATTCTTTCTTAGGCACACTCAATGACATGCAAGTCTGTGTGTGTGTGTGTGTGTGTGTGTGTGTGTGTGTGTGTGTGTGTGTGTGTGTGTGTGTGTGTGTGTGTGTGTGTGCACTATGATGATTAAAACGCCACAGCAGAAAGGTTTGCTCACAAAGCAAAGTGCTCTGCTCACCGCCACACTTTAATTAAGTCCCTTAAACAGCCCTAAGTCCAGATGTAATAAAGCATGTATGAAACAAATGAAGTCTGGTATGAACACTCTTTCGTTGAGCTCATTTCCAGGACAATGAGAGGAAGACTCTGCACCGTCACGAGTCGTGGAAAACTTCACTAAACTTCGGAGCAGGATGAAGTTGAATCCCGGTCATTTCTACTCGCCTCCATTTCCTGACGGTTCTAAGTGAGCGACAAGACTCCAGCTATTAGAGTGAAGCCTCCATAAACACTCATGCCGTGTTTTTGTTTACAAGTCCCACCTGTAAACAACACTTTTGTGGACAACTGGCAGTCCCCGTCACAAACTTTTAATGAAGTGCCATAACAATTTTTTGTCTTGTTGGCGAAGGTAAACAGCTCTCGTTTTCTGTCGTGCGATTCCGGAAAACAAAATTCAGCTCGTACAGTTTGTGAAAGTTTGACTCTTTCCTTCCCGCGTCTGATTTCCCATATTTTTCCAGCCTCGCCTCCACCAGAAGGCTTCTCTCATTTGGGAGTTGGTGGGTGCGTGAGAGCTGCTAGATGTATGATTTGGCCTGGCAGGTTAGTGATCTTAGCAAGCAGCAAGGAGAGGGATGACATTTATTTTTCAAACCCCCGACCCTGAGGATGAAAAATGCATGTCTCAAGCTCAGCCAAGGCGGTTTGGGTAATCATTTATGCCAGTGTCTCCAGTCCCGTGTCTCGACCTTACTGGTTGGGTGTCTGACAGGTGATGCATCATGCCTCACTCTCTCTCTCCCACTCAGGTCCTGTACGCATTGTTTTCCACCCAGCCCCAACAGGACACCGTCAGTCTGTCCTGTCTTTGATGAGCACCTGTCAGGTTCAAATCGTGACCTGGAGTCGGCTCACCATGCTCAACCCCTTTCCACCTTGCTCCCTCCAGCGTCCCTTAGTTTTTTCTTTATTTCACTTTTGACTTTTAAGGCTCCGTCTAAATCTTCTCCTTGTCGTACCTCTCTTTATTTATCTGCACCATCCATTCATGAAGACATAAAGCTCTTCGTCACACGAACAGACGTGCGCTATAAATTACATGTAACACAGATCATGGTGGCTTATCTAAATGTCCCCCTCATGCTAAGTGACAATGTCAGGCGACAGCAATTGATGGGGTGCACTGAGATCAGCTCGGTGTGCTAAGATTAAAGAAATAAAGGTTGATGCTAATACATTGAGCCGATTGGCAGAAATGGACGCCTGGATTTTCAAATAACAAGAAACACTGGTGTCTCCGCATAACGGCCTGCAGTAGGTACGGTGCAAAGCAGTAGGATTGAAGATGATCCTATCCGGATGGATGCAAATGAATGAGGTGGCAAATGTTCCATCTCTTTTTCTCCTTGCGTTTCATGTGGCGTAAGCAGAGGAAGGAGATTTGGTTTGTGTATTTGTTAAGGAGACTGAGACAGACCACAGCAAGGTGGGTAAAAGGCTAACTCATCTTCAATATGTAAAGACCTGGGCAGGTCAGAGTAGAACAAGAGGAAGAAACCAATAATGTCAAAGAACATAATTCATCAGAGCAAGAGCATACAGCAGGGAAAAAGGCGGGGAGGAGAGAGAAAGAGATATTTGGTGTCTTCTTAAATTATAATGTACACCCAATTTACTCTCATTTGCTGTGAAATTAGCTGAGAAATTTGTTTAGATCTTTACTCCAGAGAAAATTGGAAGGAAGTGTGAGGTGGCTGGGAGGAGGCGATATCCATGTCACACCAAGCATCCGTGTTATGGACTCAATTGCGACTTTATTTTTTTTTTTTTTGGAGCCTGGTGAGATCACACCGGTACAAAAATTACAAACGACACGGTCATGCGGTTTGTGAGTACAGGTTTAAACACAGTCGATTTGTGCGATCAGAATCTATAACCTTCTCTTTGCAATGTCAGTATCCTGCCAAGTGTTCTTAATAGATTACCGCTAACTTTGAAAGGCCACAGTGCAGCCTCTGCTGCTGTCAGGCTGACAGCAGGACTGAGAAAAGGCCTGCTGGTCATTTAAAGGTTGGTTTACATTTAAAATCCAGAGGGGCTTTGCACCGTGGAAGAACACTGCAGGTGGATATAATGCTGTGTCAGGTGTTTGGGCTCAAGCCAGCTGTTCTCTTCAGTGCACATACCATTCTCTCTCTCTCTCTCTCTCTCTCTCTCTCTCTCTCTCTCTCTCTCTCTCTCTCTCTCTCTCTCTCTCTCTCTCTCTCTCTCTCTCTCTCTCTCTCTCTCTCTCTCTCTCTCTCTCTCTCTCTCTCTCTCTCTCTCTCTCTCTCTCTCTCTCTCTCTCTCTCTCTCTCTCTCTCTCTCTCTCTCTCTTTCACTCAATGCATGTGTGTGTGTGTGTGTGTGTGTGTGTGTGTGTGTGTGTGTGTGTGTGTATGCACCTGCATGTATGTGCTCATGCAAGCCACAGAATGCAAACACGTCTGATTACCCCAGAAGCTATTGCTCCCTATTAACCCTTTTACCCTCCTTACGCAGAGTTCTCCCGCTGGCTCATAAACTTCCCACCGTAAGACTTTGAGGGATGGGCAATGCCAAAATATAGTCTGCTTGTTGAACTTTGACACCTAACTACTGACATGGAACCTATCCAAGAAGCTTTTTAGTTCAACGTCGGTGCCTATGGAGAGATTTCTGGCAGGCTGGTACTTGCAGAGCAGTTAACAAGGCTTTAACCCTTTTATCAGACGAATACGTTCAATACTTATAAATAAATGCAACAGAACTGAACTAATCAGTTCTAAATAAGTGTAGCAACAAACTAATTGCATATTATAAAAATGTTATATTAGAAGTCTTATCTATCATTCGGTACCTGATTATCTGCTGCATCTGGAGTCGATCGGGGTCGGAGGCGGAGAAGGTCGTCAGGCTGGTGCCGGCTGGGACTCCCTCCTCAAAGCGGATGTGTTTGGGGTTTGTGGGGAAGTAAGGAGGTTCGTTAACATCCTGGACAGATATAGTGACCCCAGCTGTGGACTGCAGCGAGGACTGGATGCCGCTGGCAAGGTGGGCCTGATTGGAGACCACCACCGTCAGCATGAAGGCACGGTTCATCTCGAAGTCTACAGGCTGGAGGAGAGGAGAAAGACTTCATGAATTTGTGACAAAAAGAGTTTGATCGTGTAGCAGTTCATGAAGCTGTTGGACATCAGGCATGCGCCCTATATATGAGGGCATTTACTTGTTTTCTTTATCAGTTTCCTGTATAACGTTGGCTGAATGAGCGAACATACCAACAAGTACATTTTTATTTTCGAATATGAATAATAATCATCATATGCAGGATTTCGATCCAGGTTTGATTGAATAACAGGCAAACTCACAATTGCAGCATTCTTGCATGTTTGTTTTGCAACAGGGAGCAAATAAGTATAGAGTTGAAATTGAATAACAAAATAAATAAATGCACTCTCTTCTCCATGGTCTCTTCATTACAACTAATAAAATCATCACTGCTCTCGTTTATGAGGAAAATATGTTAAGTGTACTGTGTACTACAAACACAACACTGATCATAGTGTGAGGACTGTCAACATTTCTCTCCACCTGTGCCAGGGGAGAATGTGTTAAACCTTGTTCATGATAAAGGACATGATAAGTGAACAGATGCCGTGTCAAGTGGTCCCCTTGATAAACAAACATACACACTGAGCCGGGCTGAGACAATTCACTGGGTGTTGTCATGTCTCTGACTTTTGAGCGTGTGTGTGTGTGTGTGTGTGTGTGTGTGTGTGTGTGTGTGTGTGTGTGTGTGTGTGTGTATTCTACGGGGGATTTTGCCAGCTGAGCTTAAATCGGAGTGACAGCTCTGTGCTCCCCTAATGAAGACTACACGATTAGGTTCAAATGACAACAACAAGCACGGCAACAAAAAACAGAACAAATATGCTGCTTGTAGGTACGGCTGGCACATTTCTAAACAAGTGGATGATGATTACTGCCGCAGAGCTCGTGTCTCTGGTGTTGATGATCATTTTAATGATTTCGAGCACACTTGCAGTTTATGTTCCATCGCATGACGGTTACCGGCGGACAGTGAGAGCGCGGCTCTGATACAAAAAGACATCTTTAATCATGGAGATTGGTTGACAAGGGCATTGGAGAGGAGGTGTTTATGTGCATCTAAGATTTTGATATAGCTCGCTTGTCTATGTGCATGCATGGAGGTATAAGTAAATGTAGGCATGCGGGTGTGTATTCATTTGCGACCCCGTGGCGTATTGGGAACTCATTTGCAGGCTCACCACGCTCAAGGCTCTTTGATCTACAGCCAGTGGTATTCAGAGCACAGGGAGGTCTAGAGTATAGCTGTAGGCTAACTAAAACACACATACACACCCAGGCACACACACCCTGAGGGAAGCCAGAGGGGTGAAAGGTCAATAACACGGCTTCCATCTTTTGCCCATGAGCCATTACGGCTTCCATCTCCTCTGTATCGTTTCACTCATTCCACTCTTTCCTTTCACCTAATTTGTTCCGCTGGACTCCCAACTTTCTACCCCCTCATCTTCTCACCTCTGCCCGACTCCAGCTTTCTGTGATCTGCGCTCTCTGCGGACTGCAACTCTCAATCCTCGGAAATCTGTCTTCGCTTCACTTCTCTCCTCCTCTCCACTTCTCCTGACATCTTGCGTGTTTATCATAAGCTGTGATTTACATAGCTTAATGACTCATTCAAAGCAGCGGATTTATTTGTGTGCTTTTACGTGTGTTTCTTTGCCTACTTGCTCTGTTACAGCGCAGCGAATTGAGGATAGGTTTCATGAACTCCCCAGCGAGCGGTGTAAACGCGTGACATGTTGTGGGTAAGACCTCGCCCATTGTTTACAGAGAGGTTCAACTCTCTGGTGAGGGAATGACACATACCTTAGTGTCAGTGTGATTCGACGTGTCGGCGCGAGCAGCCGCAGACGTCTTGGTAAAAATAGGAACAACAAGGTAGCGTCTTCTTATGGCTTCTTGCCTTTACCTATCACAACCTGTCTGATGTCAATGTTCCAGCTCTGTTTTCCCGGAGCAAGCAAGAGCCCCTCTGTTTTCTTGTTGAGACAGTCTATTGCTCGCTCCTTCCCAGGGGGTGTCCTTTCTCTTATTTTATGATTTCCTGATAACCTCCCATGGGTCTCTATGCAAGCTTACGGGTACCAGGCTGCCTACTGAATTTTACATCAGGGAGTTGGAGGAATGGATTATAAAAGGCAGTCATCTAGAGATAATGAAGAGAAGCAAAATGCCAATGCTCATTGCTCAGGGGGCTCTGGGAATTATAAGGAGATGTTTTTGCTATTTCTTAAGATTATTGTATGATGGGTGATGTGATTCGCAGATGTCAGCTACACAATAAGAAATACCCCTGGGTCCTTGAAGGTCATACAAATAAAGAAGTTACGAAAATGGATGAGGCACGACGCTTACTGTGAGCAGCAGCTCATGGATGAATGCACAATTCCTAATTCTGATCTACAGTAAAGACACACGCACAGGCACAGAATAGGGATATTATGATTTCTTTTCTTTTTTTTTTTGATATTATTTTATAAATGGACCTAATACCTTTAAACAACCTCATCCAGGAGGCCAAACACTCACGTAGCAGGTTGTTAGAAGACATGCCTTTGTTGCTGCTGTCATTTACCGCAGTGACTGGAACATTATGAGTGTGTAAAAACCGTTGCCTTTGTAATTGAGAAATCGATACTTAATTTGCTACAGTGGTCACAACAGCCATTGTGTTTAAGTCTGCGCGTGAGCGTATGAGTTGATTCTGAAGGGCACAGCAGCTTCCAATACCTCATTTGGACATAAAGGGGCACATGAAAGGCAAAGACCCCAGCCTGTTCCCATTTAACTGTGTAGTCTATTATTACCACTTGTGTTGAAACACATACGGGGGCTGACATTCAGCATGGAAAAAAGGACATCATTGTTTTTCATACAGTGACCTCCATAAGGCCAAAAGCTGATCGTGTTATGATCGACGAGTGTCTTACCTTCACCACGGTGACCATGCCATCATTGGTGACAGGGTCAGTGCGGATAGTAAAGTGCCCGGAAGGGTCTCCGCTGATGATCCTGTAGACGGCGTTCCAGTTAGGTGAGTGTGGCTGGTCAGCATCTATAACTGTCAGATTAGCCACCACAAGGTCCACTCGGTTTTCCGGGACCTCACCAGAAAACTGCGGAAAAGCAAAGTGAAATGTTACCTTGTGATGCATCACCTCAAAATATTGTTGTTGGTTTTTTTTTTTTACATTGCCGACAGTCTTTCAGGATGCACTGAACCGTTTGAGTGTTGCAATTTCTACAAAATCCATTAAGTACCTTCGTAGCTTTCATTCTGTTCTAGTTTATAAAGACAAACTTCCTTTCAGGCTTTTAGGTAGCATCGTTTTAATGATCTCTTATTTTACCACAGCCGAGTAGTAAACAAGCAGTAAACACAGTTACACACAATCAAGCACATGCACACTGGGGCGTTGTTCCAGTTTCAGTGTTTTCTGTATTCCTCGTACACACTCTTGATGAGCAATAATATTTCATTCCTTTGAAAGCCTGAGTGACAAAGGAGCAAAGAATGGATGCAGAGAAAGGGGCCTGCAGTGGGGAGGGTTGAGCCAGCTGTTTGAGTGTGTATAAGTGGTTTTTAGTTGTCCCCATGCTGTACAAACACATGTGCTTTGTCCCGATAAGCCTGACGTGGAGTGAGCTGCTGTCTGTCATGTGTCTGTTATGCTGGGGATTGATCAAAGCTGCACAGGCTCAAGGGATAAAACCCGCAAAGACCAGTTAACTACAGCGACGACTCCATTGCAACTCAGCAAAACACAAGTTGCCTGTAGCCCCACCTACACAAACAGCCCATCAACTCCTCAGCAATCACTCAAGGTCGGAGTGTGTTGCCGTGTCTTCACCTCATCTGGAGGCAACAGGCATGCAGCGCCATACAGTCACCGTGTAACCATGAGTAACAGGCGTGAAGGAGCTACTGAGCCGCTTAAGTGAGTGCTGGATATCAAAGAGCAAAGCCTCAGACCAAACACTCCAATGGACCATAATACGCCGCCTAGCAACCCTCGCATCACCCAGCAAACAGCCGACAGCAGCGGGCAGATTAGGGGGGTTGTTCAGAGACTCAATGACATTCTTAAGACAACAGACAAGTCCGGGTGGTCCTGATGCTCTGCCTGCTTTGGATAAGTATGTTGTATGTTAGCGTCACAGTGAGTGTCGGCACACGTGTGCGTTTTATTACTATGGAGTGGATTCAGGATTCACCAATGCCAGTTCAATAAAATTAAACTTCCATCCAAGATTCTTCTGCTCCGAAGAGCCCAGAACATCTTCCTTCTCAGCACAAGGTATACAACTTTAAGGCCAAGTGTCAACCAGGCCTGATTGAAGGTATTGTAGGATTCACCATAGCTGTGATCGCGAGTACTGTAGTTTGAAATTGAATGGCATAAAAACTCCTATAGAGCAATACAGTGTGTTACAACAAGCCTCCGGGGTTGAGGTAACATAAGATACATGCTCAAACCTGCCTTTTCAAAACTCTCTACATCCTACAGCAGCATTTACAAGGCAAATCAATTTCACATTTGAAAGTTTTCCATTGTTAAAAACTGCAACACACAAATTGGAATAGTAATTTCAATCAAATATATTTTTTGATTAGTTTTCTTAGTGCAGCAATGTTTGTTAGTTTTCAATTGATCTGCTGTAGATAAAGCAAGATTACTCGCTTACAAAATTAAAAAAGTAAGGATTCAAGGAATGCAGCAGATGTAAACACCACTCGAGGAAACAAAAGGCTCACTATAGGATGAACCTTCCAATGAAAATGTCTTTTTCTCTCTTTCAGAATGGCAGTTCCTTGCAATTATCTGCTACTTTCAGCTAAACTTAATGATTGTCTTTGTGTCTTAAGAAATCTTAATTTTTCAGAAATTGGTCTTTGATGTTTGCTGGGGATATGTTGTCAATAATGGATGAAACAGAGAGCGTTTCAGTCGCTTTTGGAAAAACCTTGGCGTTGTTCTGTTTCCTTTTTTCCCCCCTCTCGCTTAATAATTTAATAGATGAGTACTACTTTGGCTCCGGCTGGTTCTCGCAATGCAATGCAGCTGGTGATTGTTTCAGTGCTGAAATGCCGTCTGACTGCTTTTAGGCAGTGGATCAGACTTTGCCTGATCAGGCAGTTTTTCTCTCTGTGATACTGTATCTGGTCCCCAATGCTGGACTAAAGGGATTGGGGGGGGGGGGGGGGGGGGGGGGGGGGGGGGGTGTCTGTGATTGTGATTGGCACAGAGCGCAGTTGGCATTCTCACAACACTTGACAAAACACCTCTTGCCAACACCCTCACCCCTCTGTCATTATTTTGGCAGTCGGTAAAGACCGAAGGAGGTATGGGGAGGTGAAAGAGAGCGAGGAGAAGTGACAGGGAACTTCATCATCTGAACTTTGTCAGCTATAGGAAGGAGGTCCGGGAAGCACTGCAGAGAATCCTGCACAGAGATTTCCTGACGGCATGATTATAAGTCTTTACAGTAACGCCACACACCATGTGAGATACAATTACTGTGTGCTGCATTCAATGCATAAACAAACAAACAAGATGAATAACTTTCTCATCTATCCGCATCAAACATAATGCATACATATACAGTCATGAATGAGCACCCGCAGCTCGCACGCACGGACACGCACACGCACACGCACACGCACACGCACACACACACACACACACACACACACACACACACACACACACACACACACACACACACACACACACACACACACACACACACACACACACACATCATCCTTTGCTGCCTTGAAAAATAGGCCAGTCTCTGATAGGCATGATGAAATATTAATCATCAACATTAAAGACAAATTCCCCAAACTTTATATTTCTGGGACACATTGAAAGATCTATGGGGTTTATTGCAAACACTAAATATTTGCATAATGGCCTGCATTCTCAACAAAATGGCTTTTATGTTATCCCTCCACTAAAATGGATGATTTATGAAGGGAGCGGGTAAAAGTGCTTGGCTCATAGTGGCTCCAAAACCCCCACTAAAGTTTATCATCAATATCCATGATAGTATTAACTTCCCCCCTGTGACGATGATGGAAATGCACTTAAACACGGTGGAATACAGTTAGAGAATATCAATCTATTATTGCTCAGTATCATCAATAAACTGCTATCAGTAGAGAATCTTAATGCAAGAAGGGGGTGCCGCGTCAGGAAAGACCTCTGATTTACAACGGGGCACGTCTGCACTTTATCAGCGTGCTGTAGAAAATAGCTCCTGCGACAAAATAATTTTTCATTCTTTTCACCCTTCCCATCATTCCCCCATCAGTTTTTCTTCTTTCCATTTTTCACCTCAGAGTAAGCACGGTGGTCCAGGCGTCAGCGAGGCGTTTTTCTTTGTTCTCTTCTTGCTCACCATCTTCTTCTTCTGGCCTCTTTTTTTTTTCTTTTTCTGCCCTCTAATTGTACATTTCCTGCTGTGTGTGATGTAGCAGCTCTCTGATGAGCTCCACGGCTGACACATGCTTACTGGCAATGCTAACTCATCATCACAAGGGTCTTAATAGCCTCCAGGGCAAATGCTAATGCTAACTCTTCTGCTACCACCTCAAAGAGATGAGCGCTCCGTACTGCTGATATGGTCTCCGCCACTCCTGCTGCCGTTGCCGAGCTAAGCACCTTATCTACCCAACAGGCCCGTGTTCTCATCACCAATGATAGGGAAGTACGCAACCTGAATAATCCCGACACCTGAAGCCACACTGACACCTAAAAAAGATTTTTCATCACATCACAAAAAAAATAAAAAAAATGCAGACAAACTGACTTGGCCATGTTTACTTCACAAAATAAATTCATGTGTCAGCCGCATCCAATGTAGCTCATTTCAAACCATGCAAATATATATTTCCTTTCTTTCCAGCTGAATACTAGGAAACACTGCTGCCATCTCGGCTGTTCCACCTAGACATCGGAACATTTAGCAGCTCTGAGAGAGGTAGTCAGACTAAGGCTGGATCAAAAGAGAAATCTCCAACCTCAGTAATTCATTTAGTGGCAGTGCGATCCAGTTACACCATTCATATAATACATTACATACAGTGCAATGCATTTAATTTCGTTTAATTAATTAACATTAGGCCACTGGAAAGGAGACTTTGACTGATAGTCAAAACCTCAGAGAGAGGAGGAACAATGCGGAATCCGTACTGGCCATTACAAAATGTATCAGCTTTTCACCTGCTCACTGATTATTTGGGGTGCAGTGGGGTTTGTCATTCAGATTGGATTTGTTATGTGGAATTGGAGAATTCCTATAACCATATCTACCCTGATGTCTTCTGGGAGGTGCTTCGGGAGCATGGTGTATCTGGCCCACTTCAATGGGTTAGCCAGACTCTGTACCGCTGGTGTGAGAGCTGTATCCGTGGGTGTCACACACAGACATTGTCAGCAGGGCAACGTGTCAGAGGGCCAAAGGGTGGCATCTCTGCTTTTTGCAGATGATGTTCTCATTTTCACTGCCTCCTGTATTCACTTTAACAATTTCTCTCTTTGTGTGAAGCCAATCGAGATGCATGCATCCATGTCTGAGTCCATGGTTCCATAGCATGCCACCTACAGGTAGGAGTGAGAGCCTTCAAGCATCTAATTCTTGAGTGATATGGGGGGGGTCAATAGAGTGAGAAGCTCAACCATCCGGGAGACTTGCTCTTAAGCTGCTAATCCTCTGCATTCAAAGAGCCAGCTCTGGTGGTTCAGGTATGATGCCTCCTTGTCACCTCCCACTAGATGTTCACCAGGCATAGCCCTCTAGGAGGAGGTGCCCAGGTCACCCCAGAAGCCACTGAATAGCAGCTTAATTCCTCAAATTAGAAGAGCTAGAGAAAATTGAGGGGGACTGGAATCCCTTGATTTCTTTTCTTTCCATACTGATATCACAACTCCATGTGGACTAAGCCAGAAAAAAGTTGGTTCTTTGCTCTCTTTAAATAGTTTTTTTTTTAAATTTTTGCTTATGGCTTGCTGACTGCAAAGAAATGTTATTTAATTTCAGTTGACCTGGATGTTGTCACTGATTTGTCAATAAATCTATTCAATATTTCGCAATAGTCATCGTTTTCCTGTGCTTGAAAACTAATGATATAGATTAGTTATTCCTAGTTTGTGGGAAGGTGTGCATGTGGTTGGGTCACCTACAAAGAAATGTGTCCTTCGCACCTGACAAACTCCCTTCGCTGTCCTTACGTAAATCGTGAATTGCTGCGAAATAACAGTTTTATGGCTTTTTCTTGGTTTTTCATTTCACTGCAACCACCATTTAGAGTCTTTTTTCCATCACTTCCTTCTCCCTCTCTTGTCTTTTCCCTAATATACGACTTGGTTCTACCTTCTGCTCCAGCATTCTAATAATTTCCACCCTGTCCTCTGAACCAAGTCGCCCCCCTTCTCGGAACTGTTACCCTTTCCCCTCCACTCCTTTATGTGTAATAACTCACAGTTCTGGAGGTCAGCATGGGCGGGTTGTCATTGATGTCCGTGACAGTGATGATGGCAGTGGCTGTGTTGGAAAGGCCAAAGTTCAGGTTTCCCTCCATGTCCGTAGCTTGCACAATGATGGTGTACTGGGACACTTTCTGCAGAAGGGAGAGACAGGAAAAAAAAACAACAGTGTGCAGTTATTCATCTGCAAAAAGGCTTTTTCTTCCTCAAGTCTACAGCAGCAGTCACAGACTGTGACTCCCAGGAGGAAAAAGCTGAGTCTGTGTTCTGTTCTGTAGTCACTGTCCACGGTTTGAAAACCGGAATCACAAGAATGAAGTTCTTTCATTTGACTAAGTTGAAACCTCCTCAGTGGAGCATATCGAGACTTTACACCTCCTGAAGGCTGCAGTGGGAAGTCTCCCCATGGGTACAGTGTGTCATCAAAGTCATCAAAAGCATCGCTTACTCACAGAACACTGATGGACAGATGTGAAGACAATGATCTAACTGATGGAGATTATTAGACATGTCTATGAAGTGATAATATGGGAGAATGATAAATGCCATTTCATCTTTCAAAACGATAGTGTCACTTCACTGGGAGCTGAAATATGGTTCTCTTATTGTACTTAAGGGTCTTTGAGCTGCACTGCTACTTCTCCACCTGTTTTTTTTTTTTTCTCCTCCTCCCTCCCTTGAAGCTTTCTCCGTCTCTTCTTCTGTCCCAGGGTGCAGTTAATGGGCTGCAGGAAGGATGGAGCCCGGGAGCTGACTGTCTGGATAATACGTCTCGTCACTGAGATTCCCAATTACATTCCCAGTGTCTCTCTCACCTGCTAATTACCGAGTAAATATCCCAATTAGGCCAGGATGCCACATCAGTAGGATTAGACAGCTCCTCTCAGTTTCTCTCATCTTGATGCTAGATGAGATGCTGAACTCCAACCCTGTACACACTCTCATTAACATTGGCAGATATACACCCCAACCCCCCTCCCCCCCACCACACACACACACACACACACACACACACACACACACACACACACACACACACACACACACACACACACACACACACACACACACACACACACACACACACACACACACACACACACACACACACACACACACACACACACACACACACACACACGCACACAAAAATCTCTTTCTCTGTATCTTGTGCCTGCCTCACTGTCCCATCAGCCTGTGTATGCCGTGTACACAACACTCTCCCTAATTAGACAAGGGAGTAATTATGTAGAGCTCCTCTGAACCTCTCAACATTGCAACAACACCGCAGCATACCCCAAATCCTCTGGAGGACTGGGGTCTGTTACTGTCAACAAGCTCTTAAAAGTCCACTGCAGACCAGTGGAAATCTTTAGAAGAGAATCAGCTTGTGAGTTTACAAAGGGGAGGAAGAAGACGTTTCAAAAGTAAAGAACAGAAGAGTGGATAAGAGGCAGCGGGGGAAGCAACGAGGCGCAAGGGAGGGAGGGGGGAACCAAAAATAGATGTTTGGTTTTTTTTATGTATGTGCTTTTTTTTGTAGCACCTAACACCTCTTATACCCAAGTCCTAGAAAGGAAGGGAGAAATAGAAACTTTCAAAGTTTCAAAGGGCCAAAGTGCTGACTAAAAGTATACAGAGGAAGCACTGTAGTGTGCTGTGCAGCATCTTTCTATGAACCTCATGTACAGCACAGAAGCACTTTTTTTTTCATTTTCCTATGGGATTTAGAACTTCTAATCTGCAGTCTAGGAATGATGCTAGAGAAAACTAGAAGTATGTATTTTATGACTGGGCATGAGCGTATAAAAGAAAGTCAGTATTAGTTTAACTATGTTCCAGTTAATACGCACTTCTTTAATGGGTCCATTAATCGGTAACTGCTGGGTTGAGGTTCATGTTAGGTTTGAAATGGCTGTTTCAAGCATGGGTTGGATATAGAGATGAGTCATTTAAGGTTGAAAAGGTTAGATGGGCTCACTTATAGCTGTTCTTTTACCTGCTCATGAGTCCTACATGTAGCACCGACACGAATTGACCTCATCTCCATTCAATCCTCACTCTGATAGGAAATTAGTAGGCAACTGATGGCTCGTCTGCAAACATAGTGGGTCCCAGGCTGAGAGACGTGATGTTGCATAATAGGTGCCACATGCGTCAGTATAGTCTTTGACAAGCTTACTCGAGATTGCTAGAATATGCTGACTTCAGTGAGTTTGTACTTTGGGAGAATTTTTTTTTCTTAAGAGCATGGCCCACAAAAAGTGATTCCATATCTGACTGTTATTACTGGCCGTGTATCAGATCAAGCTTTTGACCAATCACCTGAAAAATATGATTTCTGTGAGATGGATGGGATTCGTTGTAACCATAACTTGGAAAACGCTGGAATAGAAAATGATAGAACATTTACTAAAACCCTTAGAAATCTGTTAGGCTGCATGTTTACATAAGTAGATTCTGTATGCAAGCATTATGTTTTCGAGCAACTTAGAAAAATACCACGAGTCACATCACGCCGAAATAGTATTCAAATGAGGATTTTGTGTTCACAAGACACTTTTTACATGAGAACAACCTGCTGGAGACAATATTACTTCCCTGTTTGTTTCCTTGCGTTTAGCATTCACAAACAAGATTAACACCATTGAGTTGGACAGGTTGGTGGAGAAGGTTAACGAACAGATTGGTGCATAACGGCAAAAAAATGTGTATTTGGCACTGAATATCCTCATAATATATTAAAGGCCGCTAACAAGTTATGAAATAAGTCATAGGGAGACAGTTGAGGATGCCTCCAGTGGATCGGGCCCATTGTGTCTGATCACACGTGTGATGGATTAATTTTTTCAAGAAAGACGGTGTTACAGTGAAGTTGTGAGTAGCAAAGTAGGCTCACAGAGAAAAAAAATCCCAGCATCAATTTCGGGCTTAGAAACCTTTCTTTTTGCTTTTTTTTTTTTTTTTTTTTAAATTCCGCCACCAAACTTCAGTATGACAGAGCAGTATAGGAGATGGCTAGATAAATATCTACTAACTGTATTCACACCTGGCTGTATCGTAAGGCAAACTCTCCATTGTGGCCCGAAGAAACAATAGACCATTGATCTCAGTGATACTAACATGGATCAAAAAAAGATTAAGGGCAAGGGAAATAATTACGTCAATAAAAAAGTCCTTTGAAGTACAGACGGCTTTGCTCTGTGTTGCTAGGTGGCAAGAGTTTAATCCTGCATTTAGGGTTGACTGCCTGGATTAGCAGTGTACAGATAAAACACTGTAAAAAAAAAAAAAGAAGAAGCAGAAGTTTGACTGAGACATTTTCCGTCCATGTTTCGTTTATACCTTAATTTCCCCCTGGCACTCTCATGTCTCAATCACCCTATCGTCATTGCCAAATTCACACTTGCCTCGTCCATAATCATTGTAATACCTCTTCTACCCGGCTCTGTTTCTGTTCTATTGCTCCCTTTGTCCCCCCTCCGTTGCCTGTGTTTTATCGAGTGTAGATGTGATTATATGGGCTTTTGTGTTTGTTTGACAGGTGTCAAGGGCATTCTATCGCAGATATTTCCACTCTATCTTCACCACACAAACAAACACACACACACAAACACAAACATCCAACACAAAGTGAGCGGCCCACTGTGGCGTGATGTGTTGTTAATAGGTCTGTCACTGGTGACAGTTTGGGAGGATGATCTGTCTCTGAGATTTCTTCGCAGAGTTGTCACGGGCACATCCATGTTGCGAGAATAAACACATTTGGATCTTGTCACAACTTTTAAGGGCTCCGTAAACAAGGTGACCGCAGACAATTTACTGTTGAAAAAAGATGAATCGAGTCCGTGTGACGTGGTCACACATGGCAACATTTGAAAGTCATCCCTCAGTCATCATGGTAGACAATGCCGTTGAACCCATCAAGCTGCATTCTGACCACATGCAGACAGTTCAAGGGGCTCGAGATAATAACAAAGTATATATTTCATCTTCATTTGGAGGACAACCTTGGATTATTTATTTAAGAATATAAGAGCCAAAACACCGACCTCTCGATCGAGACCAGGCGCCACCGTCACGATATCCCCCGTCTCGCTGTTGATGGTGAACATGTTAGGGATCGGGCTGTGCGGCGTCTGGGAGAGGATTCGATAGCGAACCATTCCATTAGCTGTGGTGTTGTCGTCGGCGTCGAACGCTGACACGTGCATCACATACGTTCCTGGTAAGAGACAGAAATGATTAACGTTGACATCCACAGGCAAAAAAAAAAGGGAAAAGTCTTTTGCTCAACTTGAATTTCAATTAAAGGCAATAAAACAACATATTAATAAAGTAAAGCGGGTAAATAATGCCTTTAAATAAAATTCAACTTTCATTTCTTCATCTCATAGATCTCTAAACATTTAAGTATTATCACTGAGAAAGTCATCATCATTCCAGTTCCTGTGCAATCCCATGTGTGCGGCTGTTCACTTAGCAACTTAGAAATAACTGTAATTCAAGGATTATTTGCCATTTTCCCAAAGTAGATTGCTCTGTCATTTATGCGAATGGGATACTTTAGAACAAGACAAAAAGAGGCTGCTAATGCGCTTTGAACATTGCTCTGCTCTGCTCAATCAACCACCTCACAAACAGATTGTTAAAGACTGCGAGTGGCAATCAAGCAAAGGTAATGGTTAATGTGTGCATAAAAACGGCCAATAAACCGGTTAGAGACGACGTAACAGTCTGATAACACTTCACATGCAGCTAATTGATAGCTGCAGGTTCACGAAGAAACGCTGGCCACCTGCTCTGGAATGAGGACTTCAAAAATCACCGCAAACAAAAGTACATCTGACAATAATATGGCAGCAAATCTAATTATGATGACTTTTTGTAGCTACATAATACGCATTGTATTTGGCATCAATAGGACGGATTCAAACCCGCTCTAATTATAATTACCTTGATTACAAGCACAAGTGAGCACAGCCATAAAGTATGTGGACACAGTTCCCCTGCACACAATAAACCACTATACCTCCATGAATGCACCACTTGTTTGCTTTCCTGCCTCTACACACCCACATAACTCTCTGGGATCACTGCCTGTCACCCAATCTCTCCATCTCTTTCGCGCTCTTGTTCTCTCGCTCTCGTAGCTGATTCTAATTGCCAGAGATAGTGATATCATGCCAGTGACAGGCCCTGTCCGAGGATAATTGTAACCGCAGCTCCCATTTCAAACTTCATTACATTTCAAAGCAACATTTGTCAATGACTCGGCCAGAGGGAGCACTCTAAAGGGCTCTCAGCGAGCCGCGGAAAAAAAGCTGTTAGGAACAGAGGGAGAGAGGGAGGGAGGGGAAAAGGGAGAGAAATAGAGGACAGACTCCATATTTGGTTTGACTCCAAGTGGAGTGACTATCAGCGCTCCACCCATCCCCTTTTTTTCTATAGATGGAGGGATAGAGACGAGGAGATGAGGGATCACAATGTGTCACACATCGTCGGGGTAATTTCATTAAGCTGCACTCTTAGGGGGTTTAATGTGGACCCTTTGTACGGGCGTCCTAAGCTGTGCCTGACAGGATTAGGTCCTCATAATGACTCTTTAATTTGCAAACTAATTCAAGTCTGTAATTGGGCTTCCATTGAAACCACTGGAGCTCTAAATTCCAAAACTCTCTTTTTTTTATGATTATTGTTCAGCTGAATGTCATGCAATCCGGAGAGACTTGTGTGCTGCGTGGGGCAAAGCTCAGGAAGAGGGAACTGCACCAGGGAGGGAAGGAAGAGGACAAACGGCGGCGACAAGAGGGAGCAAGGGAAGAAAGAAAAAAAAAAGAAAAAAAAGAAGAAGAAATAAAGACAGTAAGTAAGAAAAAAGCAAAATAGAGAGAAAGGGAAATGAGCACCTGGACACCTCTTGAGATCACCCCTGGTGCAATAAACTCTGGCTCATCGCGCTCGCACTCACACAGACTTGCACACAGAGAGCTCATCTCTGTGATTCTTGCGCTCTGAGGTTAGACATAAAATGACCCAGTGGTGCTACAGCGTGGTACATTTAATCCTCAATCTCCTCTCCAGCCTGAGCACCCTCTTTGGTTTATGACCACTACTGCGTCAGGCTAAATGAAAAGCCACTGTAGGAGACAGATTCTCCGTCTGTCTGCTAAATCAAGGGGAATGGAAAATTCTCCGCTGCGTCAAAGATTCACTAGTGTAGTCATACTTTTAACGACACCAATCTCTCCAGACATGCGAGCCACTCTTGTGCCCTACACCCATCCCTAAATATGTCAGGCATCCACAAATCCTTTGAGTCTTTCCTATTAAATGTGCCTTCTTCTTTTAATTGCCCCCGTTTCAAAGTTCGTGTCTCGTTTCGTCCCGTCGATGCGTCATCACCTGGTTTGGAGCCTTCGTCCACGGAGCCGTTGTAGACCTGGTTCTTGAACTCAGGCCTGTTGTCGTTCATATCGATGACGAAGATATACAGATCGATGGGGTTCTCCACCTGGTTCCCATTCATGTCCACAGCATGGGCTCGCAGCTGGGGAACACAAAAACACACGAGATGCGTTCAGATTACAGCTCGTGATTGTTATAATGAGAGTATAAAGTAATGAATTCATCAATAATTTACATATTTAGTGAGTGTTTGCACTGGATTATAGAATGACATTTTTCTGGCCGCATCTGGTGTTTGATGGGTCTTCATAACCAACCAGTCACGCTGACGTGTATTTTGCTCCAAAGCCATGTTGTGCTTTGCCGACAAGGAGCAAGATTTTAAACTCTTTAAACTCCATCATCTGAGGCCAGTGGGGTGATTTCTGGACCAGCGTGATATGGTCCACTTCCCTGGTGTTAGTAACAACACTGCCCACTGCTTTTTTTTGTTCATATCTTTAAATATACCATTGAAATAATCTAATGAGCCCTTGATTCTGGCTGATTTTTCAGGCGGTAATAGCCTGACTGCATGGTATATTTTATGTAGTTTTCAAATTCTGAGGTCTGAGTTGTTAATCACACAAAGATTTCTGCCTTTTTTGTAGCTTTTAATGCTCTGAATTCAAGGCAAGGATTAACTTTTGACTTTTCACTTTTGTCTTGTGTGCACTGAACTGGCTCACTGATTTGTTGGATAGCCTTTACATAAATAAACTATATCATAGTTTATATATTTTTTGCCTCATGCTTTGTGTGCTAGACTACATACATGCATACATGAGGCGGGATTATAAAATGCAGATTTAACTAATAATCTCTGTCAAATGAAGACTATCACACAGTATGTGGTGAGACCTCCAAAAAAAATGATACATTTTCTCCCAGAATACCTATTAATGTTATGTTTCAAGTACTTTGTACTATATTCATCAACTTGCAATACGTAATAAGATAATGCAAGATTGTAATCTTGATAGTTTGTATCTTTACATATAATCCCGAAGTTACTAAATTACGTTGAAGTCAATAGTTTGTGAGGCAAAATGATCTTCTCCAGGAGATCATGCTGACAAATTGTATTACACTACAATGCTTATAATGTATGTGGAAACTTGTACCTTCATAACTATGCCGAAGTAGATTTGTAAGGCATTCTTTACCTTTTTTGGATGAGTTTTGTACTTTTCATAACTATAACTGAACACAATGTTTCGTATTTTGTTTTTTACATTTTTCCCTAAAGGATTGTCACTTCAAATGATGATTTGGAGAAGCCGAGGCTACATCAGGTTACAATGATAATGGTTAAATTATAAGACTCCATATTTGAAAGATTATTTCCTGTTTGCTTTTGTATTTGGAGCATTATTTCTGACTTAAAACTTTGACACAAGTTTAATCACGATCATGTGTTGTTACTTGAGAACGATCGCTCTGGTGTGACACTGCTTTTACTGCTACACTGCTCATGTAGTGATAAAAGTGGGAATTCAATCTTAATTTTTACTTTTGTGCTTCAGTAAATTCCAGAACTGGCACTTTTTTTTTTTTTTACTTTTACTTATGAAAACAGTTCTTAGTGACCATGACTTGCATGTTTGGGTGGTTCATGTCTAGTTATTGAACAAATTGTGTCTATGCATGACGTTCACTGACAATGAGGTTGAGAAACCCCCTGGGTATTCCCCCATGTACAAAGCCTAGGAAAGGACAACATAAATAAACCGGCAGGCGTACTCTGGGTGCGTCTACCGCCAAACTGGGAACACCTCTGCACGGTCTGCAGACTGATAAAAATCTGCATTACTGAATTATACGGTATAAGAACTTCAAAAAGATTTCTGGAAACATGAAGAAAAATATTACATAAGGTCAGTAAAACTCAGGATATTTTTCTTGTTGAGAAATTGCCTTTGCGATCATGTTCTTCCTTCTGACTCCTTATCTCTTTTACACTTCGTTCCCAGAAGTTTCTTCCTTCTTTTCTTTCTTTCTTTTTATTTTTTTTTATCTCAGTAGAAACCAAAACAAGAAACATCTTATTTTGTTGCAAGTTGCCTCTTTTGTAAAAGCAAGGTGTCTTGTTTCAGAATCAGTGCCTTGGATCCCCGGTCAACATTCTGTCTGAGTTTGTTTGAAGGAAAGCCTTGAAATCTCTTCACTTGCGTCTGACTCCACAAACACAGTCAGCCCATCTCAAATTCAACTCAGCTGTGCTCAGATCAATGGAATCACCAACAAGGATTTCTCGCAAAGTTTTGACATGAAGTTATTACAGGAATCAATACATCCTACAAAATGTGTCCTGGTTGCTTTCACTCTCAGTAAGTCTGGAGTTAAGAAAAAAAACAACAACAACAAAAAAAAAAAACACTTGAATAAATGAAAACAGAGACAACAGAGAAGAATTATCAGTGAAACATGGAGTTTAAATAAATGCCAGAGGTTTTGCTATTTTTAACTCCATACTTGAAGGTCAAACTAAAGAACCGAAATGGCGTTTCACAATGAATTCCCTCCAAAGCTGTTTGGATTCATTTCACCTTACTTGTGAATGTTTATTTCCCTGAACATGACTTATGCAGGGATATTCCTGTCAACTGGAAGCACCGAGCATGTTTAGTTTATATCATGTGAAGTAAAAAAAAGAAGAGGAAAAAACAAACAAAAAACAACCTGATACTATACACATCCTGTGCTAAACAACATGGGCTGGTAAATATTTATTCAGCAAACACGTCAGCGATCAATTCCAGGCGAGGGATCGTATTTGATATGCATCAAAAGCCAAGCTAAAAGAGGAGCGGAGGAAAAAGTGACAAAAGTGGAAAGAACTGACAGGAAGAAAAATGAAAACACGCAGCAAACAGATGAGAAGAATGACGAGATATTAGAACCTGTGCAGATTTTTTCATCATGTATGGAGAATTGAGGGAATGATACTCCTCCCATATAGGAAAACATTTCTTGGACTCTGCAGGAGGATGAGAGCCAGATAAATGAAATAGCCCTCGGGCTCGTTGCGCAGGAAATAGAATAAGTAACATTCTCTATCGACTTGTTCTCCTCAGAGAGGTGAGGATCCTCTCCACCGCTGCTCATCCTCCCCTATCCACTGTGTGCTTCCACTCCACAACTCCACCAAAATTGCGTCTCCAGGTCTCCCTAAGGTTAATTTAACTTTACCTTTTTCCACTGCATTGTCTGATCTGTTCTGTACCCAATATCCGTGTGCCCCCATCACATCCCCAATCTCACCCTGCCGTAACGGGCTTGGAGTCGGTCCCCTCCCTCCATCTCTATGCCCAACTTCATCCATCCATCCCACATCCCAACTCACCCAGACCCTAATTCAGTAACAGTAGGAGTCAGAGAGTACTGCCATGTTTAAAGTAGGCAAAATGTAATTCTGGGCCCACATTAAAGGTATTATCTTAAAAGGCAGTGTTCTGCATTTGGCAAGAGGCGGCGTCCAGATAAAGATAACGGCAGACCCCAAAAGCTTCAAGGTTTGTTTTTTTGCGTGGCATTTTATTTTTCTCATGAAAATGCATCTTGTTTGCATGGCTGGTTTTGAATTTCAGAGTGCACATTGTTTGAGAATGAAAAGAAGTAGACCGTAACTTTGTTCTGTCCTTGCTTGAAATATGAAGTAAACAAAAGCAGGAACACAAAGTCAAATGCTGACTTTGTGTGCATCGGAGTCCCACATTGGCTAACGAAGCACAATAAATAAACTCTGCCCCTCACTTTAACGCACACGGACCGAGGATTTATTTTTATTTTTTTTTCATAGAGTGGAGTTCATTTGCTTTCGTGTTGCTTTAATGGCGCTGAGTGAGAAAGCCCTTTAATTGAACTGCACAATCTTTCACCTGTTTACACGTGCATCTTCACCTCGTCTCTTCTGTTTTCCCACCTCACTTTGTATTCCACACAAATGCCTCTTCTCTACAACAAACGTGCAGTTAACTTAGGCAGCCTTTAGCTGCCCCCCCCCCCCCCCTTTCTTAACAAATCACCTCATTGATTGGAGCTTCCCTTGAGTATAAATCTGCTCACCTCCCACTGAAAGGTTAGCCTTGCAAGCTCCTAAAGACTGTAGCTCAGACTAGACGCACATATAAATACAGAGATCGTGGCAGGTACAGAGACGGAGAAAAGCAGACAGAAAGTGAAATTGATGAACCCCGTGTTGCTGTTCAGTACATCAAAGCATTGGGGTTCTTCTTCTTCTTTTTTATTAAAATTTTTTTTTTCCCCATAGCGCGCAAAAAGACGAGCTAAAGCGTCAAGTACAACAAGTTAGCACTTTCTTCAAATCTAAACGCCGTCCTCTCGATTCCATGTCTGGAACAGCATGCGCAGCACATAGTTGACAGCAAAGGCACAAAGAGATGGAAGTTTCATTCAAATGAGGCGGTGCAGGTGTTGGTATTTTGTCATAAGCACGGCACGCACAGAAAGAAAAAGGCTGTGCATGTAGCATTGGATGAAAACAAGTCCTCCGGTACAGTCTATGTCCTGGTTAAACGCACCAGATGCCATTGGGTAATTATTCACCTTTCAGCACGGAGCGAATTTTGACATTTTCAACGAGACAGACTTACTTTACAGGGCTTATTGTATTCCTGCTTTCAGGACTGAAAGCAGTGAAGTTACAAAGATTTTCCTCACTTCAGAGATGTAACAAAATTATAACATCATCCTGAGCTATTTTCATATGTTCTGTTGGTTCATCGTGTGCTTATGCTACTGACAGGCCAATGAAACACACTGGCTGTGACAGGTCGTATAACTAGCTGTGTTTAATGATTAATGATCACATTTTCCTGACCCTCATGAGTACATGTGCTGCTGTGCGCTGGCCGATTCAGAAAGGCCCCCAGCCGAGGCATTACTGTTGCGGTGGGAACACTCACATGATACGAGGAACGATGTTCTCGATCAAGGGGCTTGGTGACAAACATTTTTCCAAGCACGGGGTCGATGTTGAACACCTCGTTCGGCGGTTGATCCGCTCCAACCCCAGTGATGCTGTATCGAATTGAGATGTCCTGGTCCTGGTCCGAACGAATCTGCATCACAACAAGCAAAGAGGAAAATCAACATTTCTGTGCAATTAAAGATTGCGCATCCATCCATGCATTCATCCATCCATTCACTCACACACTTCCAGTGCTAACCTCGACACCATCATGCTGCCCTGTATACGACCTGAATTCAAAATGATTATTTTCCAAAGCCATAAAATATAAACTCCCACAGCCAACAGACACGACTGTGATGTTTATATTATTCAAGAAATAGTTTTTCAATATTCTGCCGTTGTGCTTTGCAATATTGTTCACAGAAACTTCATATTGTGTAATATTCACTGGAATCCTGCAAAAGGCGGCTGAGCAAATACACAGAATGGAGTTTCTACAACTTCACATGCCATTTATTTCCAGGAGACTCGGCCTAACCAAAACCATGCCCAACGCTTGCCCTGGGACCTGCTGTGTCTCCCCAAACGAGCAGTCCCCCCACCCCACACACACACACACACACACACACACACACACACACACACACACACACACACACACACACACACACACACACACACACACACACACACACACACACACACACACACACACACACACACACACACACACACACACACACACACACTGTTATCACAGTTTTCCATTTCTAGCCTCTACGTGCTCAAGGTTTTCATTAGTGCAGCTGCAGGGAGCGCTGCGTACTCTGTTTGCTGGAATTGGACTGCTTCAAAAGAAAAATTTGAATTCAATATTCTCGGGAGTGAGAAATGAAATCAACATGTATTTACTGCTCACTCTGACAGTTGGCCAGTGATTCATGAAGACTTTCTGGAGCCACACAGCGACTGCAGACTTGTTGTGAACCAAAATGACAATTAGATAGGAAAGTGAATATATGAGATTGTAGTAGTCATGTAATTGGAGAACAGGCAACATAACAATAAACACATTTTGCCGAGGCAAAAACACAAGCCGGAAGACAATAGGTCAGGAAATCAGCGGTGCACACAGAAAGAAAATTATTTAATAACCGTGGGACATGGGAAGCAGGATGTTCTCGAAAAAATGAGCCTGCGTTTTGGTTCGGCCTCCCTCGCCAGATAGGCAACTAATAGGTGCATTAAGTGCACTGCTAGGCCCGTGATTTGGGCTGAAGTGCTGTGTAATTGGGACTCATTTGGGAGAGTTATTCAATTTGGTGCCCAAATAGAGTCCAAACCTGCAAGCATCCCATTTCTGTCCATTAACTATATGACAACCCGCGAAATCAACTGGTATATCAAAATGAGTCAATCATACACTTAGTCTTGTATGCAGGAACATTCTGTACAGATGTGCACGCACGACAGAGAGAGAGAGAGCGAGAGCGAGAGCGAGAGAGAGAGAGCGAGAGACAGAGAGAGAGAGAAATATTGCCAACCTTTTTCTTCTAATCAATGACTATTTCAGTGAAAAGTCTGAGTGCACAAGAAGAGTAAGACTGTCCAAAGTTGTCTCCATCTTTCACCACTCGAGGAACCAATTTAGCCACACTTTTGACACACCAGAAATTCTGCCCTGCTGTGAAAATAGCTGCAGCAACTAACAAGGACAAGGGAAGGACATATTAGGCAGGTGTCATCCTGACTCCTCTGAATGCTGGAATAAAAACCTGTCACCGATGCTGAAGCAGCCATTATAACCATTTTCCCTTCTCTTCCTCGTCATCAGCATTAACATGATTATCTGCTCTCCGTAAGCGGAAGACAGTCAAGGTGTGTCTTCCTAATCACACAAGTGTGATCAGTTATAGACACATTCGCCTCAGAATGCCAGAGGAGCTGTCACAGCGGCCCACTAATTTTATTTGTGTATATATGTATGTGCGCTTTCTTTGGGGAATAGGGGGAGGAGAACGTCAGGATGCCTTGCACACTTCTCAGTGAATTACTGCTGACAGCTATGATAATTAACGAGCTGCCGGCATCGACTGCTATTACTTCAAAGAAACTCACAGCCGTTAAACACCAACAAACTAACAAATATCCAAGCAAGCAGCTTAGTTGAACTCTCAATGTCCTGTCATTACCCTCCTGTACGTAAAGTGAAAAAGACACAGAGGCACGGGGGCTCCTTTACCGCTCCTGTCACATTAGAAAATACAAGCAATTATTACACATCTGCCTGCCAAAGTGTCCCCAGTCTCATTCATCCTGCTTT